>NC_080572.1:17526867-17826867 GCF_030247185.1 Malaya genurostris | reverse complement strand
GCTTTGAAAAACAAAATGAAATTGAGGTTAACGTCTTCGTGACTGTAATTAAAAGTTGTCGGTACCCCAACTTCGATGCCCGTTGGATAAAATCGTCCCCGGCGGCGCCACTCGGTGTGAAATGAATGGAGGAAAAGTGTTGAACTTAACCAAGAGTATCATCATTTTTACCGCTGGGGCAGGTTTCCGAGTAATGCAGTCGACCGCAAATTTGCTCCATAATGGTATCCTTGTTTCAGTTTCCCATTTTGCCAAGCAATACTCGACACTGAAGGGAATGGAAGATCAACTGCGAGCTCTTTATTTCTCAACGACGAAATAGCCGAGACGCCAGTCGTATCCAACCGAGATGAGGTTGAACCTGAAAAAAGTTCTCTCTCTCATAAATAAGTAGTCTACTCGACGATGGAGGCTCGGTTTCTCCTTGGGAAAAGAAACAAAACAGGTTGGTGTTACCGATTTTTTTTTCTATTTTCACTGTTACCGCAATTTGTCGGAACATCAGCCTTTGCATGTTTCGAACTTACGGTCAGCGTCATAGAGGAAGAAAAAAGACGAAGAATTAACTTTTTTTTTTGTGAATGATTCTAGATAAGTTCATCGCTGCAAATTAAAACGGCATTTATGACACTTAATGAGCTCCGCTGAAACGGACATTTTCATTTAAATGTTGTGAATTAGTTCCAACAGAGTGATCCAGTAAATTGCTGCTGAATAGTCTTGAACATTTGAGTTCAAATGAGGGCAAATTCTAGAGTTCTGAACACAATCACATCGACTGGTTTTATGTACAAAAATCTGTTTTAATCCACCTAGTAGTGTAATGATGCCTTTCTCATGTATATAATATTGTGGCATTCTATTCAGAATTTCTCATACAGAATAAAAAAGTGCTTTGATTGAGTAAGGCATCCTTAAGAAAACGAAATGGGTTCATTATTATATGCACTTCCGTCACCGGAACCCGAGAACCGGTATAATCAAAGTCGGTTCGTACGGCCACCGCACTCTAGATTACGATTTAAATGTTTGTTGCATCCGAAAATATTTTAGGTGACGGTGTACAATATTGAACACACTTTACCCTATAACTCCGGAACCGGAAGTCGGATCCGGATGAAACTCAGGAACTACGTATGGGACCGGAGACCTTTCATTTGAATATAAGTTCGTGGAAATCGGTCAAACCATCGCTGAAAAAAGTGAGTGAGATCCATTTTGGTATATATGACCACTATTTCCTGTACTTCCGGAACCGGATACCGGGAACCAAGATAGCCGGTATCGGTTTGTTTAGTTGCCTACTGATAACGACTATCGATTTGTGTAGTTTTGAGACCAGTTTAGAAAAATTTTTACGTTTTTTGTTTCGCCGGTTTAAATGACGGTGTACAATATTGAACACACTTTACCCTATAACTCCGGAACCGGAAGTCGGATCCGGATGAAACTCAGGAATTACGTATGGGACCGGAGATCTTTCATTTGAATATAAGTTCGTGGAAATCGGTCAAACCATCGCTGAGAAAAGTGAGTGGGATCCATTTTGGTATATATGACCACTATTTCCGGTACTTCCGGAACCGGATACCGGGAACCAGGATAGCCGGTATCGATTTGTTTAGTTGCCTACTGATAACGACTATCGATTTGTGTAGTTTTGAGACCAGTTTAGAAAATTTTTTACGTTTTTTGTTTCGCCGGTTTAAATGACGGTGTACAATATGTAACACACTCTACCCTATAATTCCGGAACCGGAAGTCGGATCCGGATGAAATTCAGGAATTCCGTATGGGACCACGAGACCTTTGATTTGAATCTAAGTTTGTCAAAATCTGTTCAGCCAACTCCGAGAAAACCTAGTGAGATTATTTGACACATACACACACACACACACACACACACACACACACACACACACACACACACACACACACACACACACATTGCTCAGCTCGATGAACTGAGTCGAATGGTATATGACACTTGGCCCTCCGGGCCAATTTTCACTAGTCGGTTTTTCAAGTGATTGCATAACCTTTCTCTATGAGAAAGGCAAAAATACGACGAAGTACATACTCACGTGATCGAATTTAATATTTTCTATGGTCTAATGATGCCGATTTGAAAAATTTCCATTGTCTTTAGGAGTAGTCACCAAGGCTGTAGTCCGTTGTTTCACGTTAGTGATCAGAGGTTTGAATTGAGTTCTTTCCCTTCCGAAAACCAAGTAAGGAGGAATCTACCTCTCCAAGCGCGTATGTAATACATGAATACCATTTCGTATACCGGAGAAATAACTCCCCCACTCCTCACCTTTCGATGATAAGAACCTCTTCGTACTGCGCCATGGGCTTTTGAACAAAGCTATCGTTCAAGCTCAGGGATAAGTCATGTACACGCACGTCTATATCATTGTCTTCAGCATTCAGCACGGGTAGGTTATACTTGTTATGCTCAACCCAGTGGACTTTATTATTTTCGCCGGGAGGTTTCAATTTCGCTAAATTAAGATAAAAATACTACCCTTCGCTGAAGTTGATAAACAAACAACCTTGATAATTTAATCGGCAGTATCGGTGTTTTGTGTTCTTTAGATTTTCTCATTTCGAGATCGTCTTATTGTTAACTTTGTTTCTATAACCAAAATTGTAGCGGCACGTCTGTTTTGACCACGTAAGCGAACTCGACTCCGGAAATGTTATTTTGTATACATGAAGTAATGTGAATATGTGATTCCTGAATTTTGTTTGGATATGACCTCCAGTTTCGGAGTTACGGGCTAAAAAGTGCAAAAAAAAATCAAAATATGTGTACTAATTTTTCTCAGAGAAGGTCCTTCACCATATTTCTGAATTTCATCTGGATCCGACTTCCGGTTCCGGAATTAAAAGGTGAATAATGTAAAAAAATCCAATTTCAAATTACTTACTCGTTTTTCTCAGAAATGGCATAACCGATTTTAACAAACTTAGATTCAAATGAACGGTCTTATGGTCCTTTACAATACTTCTGAATTTCATTTGGATCTGACTTCCAGTTACGGAATTATAGGGTAAAGTGTATAAAATCTTTTATTCCATCATTTAGAGGAAACAAAAAAGTGAAAAAATCCCAAATCGGCCTCAAAACTACTCCAATCGTTAGTTATTTTCAGTAAACGGTCAACTAAACCGATTCCGGTTATTCTTTCAAGAATCGAAGAAAATTATTTTGAAAAAATACCACAGTATTATTTATAATGGTGTGATTGAAGGGCATGTGTTCATTATCTACGATACTTCCGGAACCGGTATTCAGGAATCAGCATAAATCAAAACGATTCGTATGGCCATGAATTAATTTAACGAATAAATTGGAATAGTTTTGAGCCCAACTTTGAACATTTTGTTGTTATCATCATCCTCTATGTTGGTTTGAATTCCAGAATCGGAAATTTTGTTTGGACCACAAGTATTTTAATTTAATTTTTGTTTATGGATTTCGTTTTGGCAGGAAAAGCGGTCGCAATATAAACATCGTGAAGACGAAAGAGTTTTGCTTCATGCAAAAAACCTAAGTCGCTGAAATGGGAAGTACTCTTCAACTCGCTATATCAGTTGGGCATTGCTCCATCCGATTACCATTTGATCCAATTCAGGAATTTAGTGAATCCATTGATCGAATCTAAAGAAAATAATTCTTCCAATGCGGTATCCGAGCTTTACCAGAAAGATTGTAAAATGTTGTAGATGTTGTAGTACTTTGAATAACGGCACTGTAATAATACTATCATAATAAATCAAGAAACTTTGAAGAGAAGTTATGAATTTATTTCAATACCCGATAGTTTGTGAGTCCCTATCTTTCTGACTGCATGACATATCTTTTCACAATCTCACAATTTTACCAGGAATTACAAAATTGCGGAAACAAAACATATCCAAATATCAAGAAATTTGCAATTTGAGTTAATATTGTGTTAATTGCAAAAAATCAATTTCTGAAAAAAATCTTTTTAGCTCATTATTACCATGCATGACGAATTCAGAGTGACATCCGCCAACACAGACATATCTTATGTCGTTTTCGCTTGATACTAAAACCTAACCCAGTTTCCATCGTAACTGCTGTCAAACCGTTCGTTTGTAGCTAGTTTCGAACCTAGTTTGAACATTGTTGAACTGAAAATCGATAAATAAATAAATATATAAATAAATATCACGTTTGCTCAAATCCCCGTTGTTAAGTGCGAATCCAACACAGTTTCTTGAAAAGTGTTTGTTTGATGAAACTACCCTAGGTTAGTTTCAGTTTTCTCAAGCGAATACGACATTACTTTCCATCACGGCTCTCGGAATTTTAAAATTACTTAAACAGCTCTCTATAATACGTATTTTTCTTAGAACTATTGAATTCATGAAGATCTCATTATACCAAAACTGCAGCATTATCTTCATACTATGCCGCCTAGCTATAAGTATTCCACCAAAGGAAAATCTCGAGCCAAATATGATTACGAGTGAAGCTTTTAGAAAATTTCAACAGACGTTCAGAATGGCAGTGTAATGCCAAAACTCTGCCTCTCACAAGATAAAACTTGACGAAAAGGTTTCTAATCCTATGGCAAAATATTTGTATCAATTCTCGGAAACTGTGTGTGTGATACATCTCATTTCACCCTAGAAATGCGGCATCGTTTCATGTTTCCCTGCATAATAAATCAGACACACTGCGGTTTTATGTTATTGCTATATAGCACAAACATCGGTTTCCAGCGACCGTTTGCTATATACCGAAAAGCCACAAGTCGAACCGAAATCCTCTTGCTTCGAGCTCAACGAATCAGAGTACAGTTTCGCCGTCGCGCATCCTTTCCTCAAAGACGGACAGAAACATGTCCATGAATCTGTTTAGCTTTCGTTTTCCATCAAAAACCCAAATTTCTACCACCCACTTCCGAAACAGTTCCTCTTCAGTTTTCGCTTTTTCCTTTGCCGGACTGTGACAGCGCAACCGCTATATTGCTTTATGAAAAATACATTAACAAAATTAAACTGCGATTAAAAATTCAACACCAAAAGGCGGTAATAAATCTTGACGGGTATGGGACATGGCTCATAACGGCCTGCAGTCTGTCTAGTGGTTTCTTTGTCGCTGTTTAGCCCCTTCTCTTTCTGGTGACGGGGATAGCCCGCGAATTGACGCGGAACAGAAATGTTCTGAGGTTCAAGGGTCCTATTCAAGTTCTCATTAAAATTATCAGTCCTGAGGGGAAAGAAAATTGATTTTCAATGGTTTCTATAAATCATTTGACAGAATTCTTTTATTTTATTTCGCGATTCGTCTTCGACTCATCAGTGCTGTAGCAGTGAAAATTAAACTACTATCTTCACCTAGCAGTTTGATTTGAACAGCTAAGCGGTCTCAAAGTCCATTCTATTTAAGAGACGACCTTTAGGCTTTTGCGTCAAAGCGCAATGTCTTTTCTGATGTCTTAAACGTACTTTGTTTGGGGGTTAGCAAAAAAATAACATCTCTATTTTTTCAAAGCGGTAGTGCACAAGTGCTTTCTATCAAAAAAAAAACCTCTTGTCAATCCACATAGTGGTGTGATAATCCGTTTATCTTGTCTTTCAAACAGTTTCATTTTACATAATTACCTTTATTATAACTTTATTCACTAAATGGGCTCAAATTCATTCGGAATAGTTCAAACTGATTCTAGGAGTTCCCGAAAGCGTTTTGCCTTTTTAAAGCTTCATTCACAGCTTACGAAAAATTTTTGAAATGTGCATCCGCAAATATAGAAATATTCCGAGCTCATCAAGCTAAGTCGAATGCTTTATAACACTAGGAGTCTGCGAAGCTCCGATCAAAAGTCGGTTTTTCCCGAAATACAACAAACTATAGAAAAAAATAAAAGTTTTCCTTTTCGTAGTGGCCTGTTAAATTTTGTCGCGATCATTTCATAACCTCTCAAAAATAGTTGAACGAACGCCGTTTGGTAACTAGTCTATTTACAGGTTCATTCCAGTTTGAATATATGATATTGAGTATATAAACTAACTACTAATATTTATCAAACATGAACTTTATTCAGCACAGGCTCAATCTTGACGTAAACTTGTAAATCATAATTTTTGACTCACTACGATTCATTAAAATCATTAACAAAATAAATTTTCAATGATTTGTTTTATACCGTTTCCGTTTATTGATCAGAGAAGACCGAGAGCTGACCCAGAGTCGACCAAACAACTTTTGATATATTTGTTTTAGCTCTAGATCGGACTCCAATCGCATAGTTTCGCTCTGAAAATTTTCGCGGGTCGCACCACAACATCCATGCGAGTTTGTTTATTTTTTAGTTTTCTTTTTTCTATGAGTTGTTGTTTAGGGCGCGTACCAAGTGTTCGTTTTATTCGGAGTGCCCTGTAATGAAAGGTGTATTCTGTTTTCCGCAAGTACAAATCGCTTGCCAAATTAAGAACTTGTTTGCGAACTTCGGCAGTCACATACAGGTTTCCTGGAACCTGGTTGAAGCCCACCTTCATATATGTCTCGTCATACATTACAGAATAATGTAGTTTCGTTAACTTTTGGCCGTACAACTCCCGGGCACGGTTTTTTGCGACCGTATTCTCATTCAGAGAGTAGCCTAATTGTGCGCTAGGAGACATAATCGTTTTTAAAATGTAAACGTTAACATATTTAATTCTGTCTCTCGTCCCGGTTTGGCGACTTCTGAACCTTAAACGTACATATTGCGGTTCGAGTCTTGGTATTCAGTACGAAATTCTTGCTCACATGCAGCTACATCTCGAACGGGGGCGTTCAGTTTCCCTAAGATCGAGGCATAATAAGTCTATCAACTGCTTCCAAATTGTTTGAATTAACTGTGAGCAATGAGATGCTCTAAACATAAAATCTCTGCTGAGCGGCACGGTTTTATCTCTAGGCAGCAATTCAATTCAATAATTATGGAATAAATAATTAAATAAATGAAAGCCCCAGCCACGCACTCGTGATCACTCTGGTTGAGCTGATGGCTTTTATCCGGATCTCAGCTCCCGACACAGATCCTTATTCTCAAAGTACTCGTGCAAAACATTTTCGCACACGCACTTTTTTTCATCGCAATTATAAAAACTTTTAGGCACCTGATGAAATCAACTCACAAAGTGTAAACAACACATATTTACTATGTCTACACATATGCAGAATTAAAGATCGAACCTAGGTAGACTGGGGGAAAGGATATTATCTAATCATGCTATGCTTACTCCTTGGGCGTTTGAGTGAAATTATAGGGAGTGAGAGCTATCACTACTGTTAGAAGATATTACAATGATTACAATAAGATAGGGTTAGGTAAAAGATAGGTAACAAATGCTTGTCACAGTTCAGTAGATAGACAAATAAGCTTCCAAGAGCAAGGAATCGGAATCATTATTGGAACAAGATTCGTCTTAGACGCAAAAAGGGCTATCACGTACATTAAAAACAACTCAACATGTAATTTAACGCCGTATAAATTGAAAAACAATAAATTGCTATATTTTAGGGGAAACGATGGATGCTTCTTTGAACACGTACTTTTTTATATACTGTTTCGCCAAGGTTGATAATTAGATTGAGTGCAAAAACTATATTGAGACTCAGATGATCAAATTCAAGAATAAATTTCCGCCTTCACTTTTTCAATTCGTCACCCTATTAAATAAACATGTGGACCGGAAATATAAAACTTATGAGCGCCTATTAATAACTTGAAGGGAGCGTTCGTAAGTCTTTTTTATACCTTCGACCGCACATGTTTCATTTCCTATCGAGCAGTGGCGTTCGGTCGGTTTTGTGAGCGCGAAGAAAAGGTCCCACTGAAAATTTTTCGCCCCCACAAAACGTTTAGCCTGGGGTCACCGCCCCCTTCGAAACCTCAACCCCTCCAACCCTCACAACCCCCATTCCTTGATACGACGCTGCTATCAAATGATAAATGGTGTGTTTAATTCTTCTTCCTTTCTATGCTAGCAAAAAAGCCATGCTAAAGTTTGAACTTAATTTATTCCTCTAATTAGCTAACCGTCATGAAATCGAGTTCAAATTTCTTGCATGAAGTAGGCACTTACGGAATGCTTCCCAGTAGTTTCGTGTGTTACCATACAGCGATACGGTTTTATTAGTACCGCACAACCTCAATCAAGACATTTTGCCACAATTCACAGTAGGACCTCTGTACACTCATAAAACCACAAACAAGCTCACACGACAATTCACTGAATGCTAAATCACACAAATTTCTTTTTTTTTCAATTCCTGTGCGGTCTATGCAAGCGTTATACCGATGGTTGAGTTCTTATCTGAAATTGAAACGAAATGGAAAAAAAGAAAATTAGCAACTAGTTGTGGTTAACATTCGAATGAAAGATAATGATCGTTGACATGCAATCAACCGAGCTGATTGGAGTCATCTTGATTACAGTCATTCCCACATGCACTGGTATTAAATCGATCATACCGATAGTAGGTTGATGTTAGGAAAATCGGGAAATGTCGCTTTCATGCAATCATCTTTGATCAGTTTGACTGACGTGTGCGTTCTCATCGTTTTCGTTAAAAAAACAAGATCGCAGAAATTTTTAGGAAAAAACATCGATGAAAAAAAAATGGAAAATTTAAAAAAAATTATCTTACTATAAAACATTAGAGCACACTAGTGTTCACTAAATTATAATAAAAAATGCTGTCTTAATCCACCTAGTGGTGTAATGATGCCTTTCTCATATTAGTTATATTTCCAAAAAATTCACTGGAAGATTCTGTCAAGAAAATTTTGTTTTCGATCTTGAATAAAATAAGAAACTATTTTTGGGTATAAACAAACATAACCTTTTCAATTTGTAAACAGTTATGTCAAGTTAATAAGAATTTTAGTTTATTTTTCATCGTCGCACTAAATGATTGAACACCTTTCGCCCTATAGATCTAGAACCGGAAGTCGGACCCGAATGAAATTAAGCACCAAGTTTGTGGGAATCGATCAAATCATCTCTGAGAAAATTGAGTGATTCTCGTTCTAGAGTTTTCGACCACTATTTCCATTACTAGGAACCAATATAGCCTAAGTCGGTTCGTTTAGTATGTAACTAATACATTGCTGCGAACGGAGCAAAGCCGCACGCACCGTCGCGTACTAGTTTTGCATCGTCATTGACGTCATGACGATTTGAATGTTTTAACACTCATCGCCCTATAATTTTGGAACCGCAAGTAGGATCAGGATAAATTGCACACCATATTTAAAGACAACGAGAGCTTTAATTTGAATCATGATTAATGAAAATCGGCTAACCGTTACTGAGAAATCGAATTGAGTTCCGTTTTATTGAGATTTTCTTCACTATTATCGGTGCTTTCGGAAACGGAAACCTGGGACTAGTAGTCCTAAAGTAGTTTTATGTATTCATTAACTAACAAGATCTGCCAACTAGATGGATTTAGCAATATAGTTTTATATATATGTGCATCTCGTTTCGCCATCGCTTGTGAAAAAATACTCATGAAATTGAAAGTTTTCACTAATCGCACTAAGAACTTTGTATGGGACCTTAAGACGTTTCATTTGAATCTAAGTTTGTGAAAACCGGTTCAGTCATCTCTGAGAAAATTGAGTGACATTATTTGTCACATATACACACACACACACACACTCACACACACACACACACACACACACACACACACACACACACACACACACACACACACACACACACACACACACACACACACACACACACACACACACACACACACACACACACACACACACACACACACACACACACACACACACACACACACACACACACACACACACACACACACACACACACACACACACACACACACACACACACACACACACACACACACACACACACACACACACACACAGAGACATTTTGTGATCTCGACGAACTCAATTTCTCCAAGCTTGTCATAGTGTTAACTCTTCTGGGGAAATCTGATTAATTCTTACTGCTATCATTTTATCCATCTCCATTAGCTGATCGTCTTGTCAATGTACTGTGTGCGACTCGGTATCCGAACGAATGAGCTTATTAGGTTACTTCCCACAAGCACACAAACCAGCATCCGAGTTAGACTTGAAACGGTAGATGATTTAGGCCGGTTGAAAGATATTTACTACCCTGCTGTGGTTTCCGACCCATCTTTTCACTCTGATAATTTTATAACCTACTCCGGTCACGTTTCGGTTCACTTAATAAAAAAGCTTTCGGGTTATTTTCTGCTCACTTTTTTTTCTTTATTCAACGAGCAAGCGGAAAGCAAAGTTTTCAGACAAAATTCATTTTTTTACATTTTTGCTCCGCACAGCCTTTAATTCACCATCGGTTTTCGGATAATGAAAGGTTTTCTTTTCTAACCAATGGCATGAAGTAAGAGTCAGTTTAGAAAACTCAATTACCTTAATGCGGTTGGAGAGTGACGGATGGAATAACGGCAAATGATTAATTAAGATGGAATACAACTCATAATGCCTAGTAATCAGTGAATCTTCAAGATGTCCTAGTCGTCTTGAAGCTATTTTCTCATTCACTCGATGAAGAGAATCAGATTATAACTTTCGGTTAAGCTGAAGCATGTGAATGAAGAAAAACTTTACCATTTTGGACATTCAAACGACTTTTTGGGATCGGTGTTGAATGAACATGGATTAACAATGTTTTTTTCGTCTGTGTCCAATATTTCCAGCTCAAAATATATTTCGCAGGCTACGTAAGTCTCTTGATCTTTTGATGGCGTTACTCCAGCCATTTTGAATGTTGACGATTCCGGCCATTTTGAATGTCCAGGTAGTTTTTGGCAGCTATTGTGCGTGGACTAAAGCACGTTGAACTGAATCGATGGGTATATAATTGTCTCTTCTCTGACTATAATTAAAATTGTCAGTAATCCAACTAGAAGTGAGGTTAAAGTTATAATTTGTCCGTGTTGTGTGATAGAGAATTTATTTTGTCGGAGAAGTTGTAGACCATATTATTAAAAGAAACCCTTCAACCCCGCCTTGTATACGCACCAGCTATTTAACATAAACTCTTTAAAATGGATTACTGTCGATATCTGTCACAATAGATCTTGAAAACTTAATAAGGTCGTAAGAATTGTTGTAGTAGCAATCAAACGAGCCGTAGATTGTGAGAATCCGTCAATTATTCACGGAGATATATATGTTTTTGTGTTGTCACTTTTTTTGTCACATCTCAATAGTTGCGGTTTTTAACAAAGCACGATAAAATGATGCTTGGATCAAAATTAGGCACAGTTTTCAATACTATCATTTCTGAGTGATTGAAAGACTGAATACAGTACTTTTCTGCATATTATTATGGCTCAATTTGATTTTAGCACAGTTTCTTTTTGGCAATATAATTTTCGACTGTGACGTGATAAACTTTCTATCGGGAATTCTACATTATCTAAAAATTCAAATTCATAACTAAATTGATTGTAACTGTCTTCAACTATGACGACCGGAAAAACGAATAACACTCTGATATATTTAGGAAAATATGTATATTTAATGAAATTGACAGTTTTTTTATTAATTAAAAAGATAAAAAGCGTGGTTTATCAACAGATAAAATTGTTCTATTATTGCATAATATCTAATTCTCCGAGAATAGCGTTACTAAAAGCACAATAACTAACACACTAAAGAATCGTATGTAATGAAAGTTTGATAGATGACATCTGAATGATGTTTCTATTGAACACTAGTGTGGTTTTTAATTATTAACGCCATCTGTCTGTCAGCCCGGGGCCTTTATGTTGTGATAATTTAAACTAACAATTTTACTGCGGCCGTTACTTCTGAGGAACGCGCAGTATAATGTACGGACTCTAGTATCAATAGAATGGCATTAACCTTCTTTTCCGTGCTTAAGCCAATCTAAATTTCGGTCTTACAAGCACCAGTATTGATCTAGCATTACTGGGATTACTATGAGTGATACCTTGTACAATAGTTTATCGCCTACTGGTTTAATCATCTGATAATTCTTTTTGGAATATTAACCTAGTAATAGTCACTCAAGCTCTAAATATTATCGAATTATTAACAATAATTCAGATGTACTAATTCTAAAGCAGAAAAATCCAGCTTAGTGAGCACACATTCTGAATTGACAAACTGCATGAATGCTCCATCTAGTTGAAAGGTAAGTTAAGACATGGCCAGCAAGAATGTTGTTGGTAGATTGACGATAAATTTGCAAGGGACAATTGTTTCTTGTTCATAATAAATTCGGATTACCGGTTTAACTCGATTTAACCCGTGTAACCTAATCTTGACAAAGTGCTTACTATATAGATACAGCATGAATGAGAAAAAACCTATTTTAATCCACCTAGTGGTGTAATGATGCCTTTCTCATATTACTCATAACATCATAAATATAACCGTGAAATTCGCAAAAACAACTGTTTATTGAATAGAAATAGGAAAATGTGTTCGGACCTAATCTCACAAACTCTACAAATCCTGTTCAACCTGTAGTTCCGGAACCGAAAGTAGTATCCACAACAAATTAAAGAATAAGTTTGGGAAAATCGACTCCAAGAAAAGTGAGTGAGATCCATTTTGCAGTTTGTAATCACCATTTTCAATTCTCACGAAACTGGATTCAGATAAACGGAATAGCCGAAGTTGGTTCGTTTGCTACCAACAAATTGGAACAGTTTTTGAACGTAGTTAAACCTATACTTACTATCTCATGCTCTATTTCGATTAAACCAATTAAACGAAATCTAACAAACGAAACGAACCTGCGTTTCTGTTACTTCTGCATATGTAAGTCAAGCTAAACAGCTAAGCAGCATAAAACATGTAGTTGGATCATTATTATTAATATTATTATTATTTTTGTTATTATTATTATTATTATTGTTATTATTATTATTATTATTATTATTATTATTATTATTATTATTATTATTATTATTATTGTTATTATTATTATTATTATTATTATTATTATTATTATTATTATTATTATTATTATTATTATTATTATTATTATTATTATTATTATTATTATTATTATTATTATTATTATTATTATTATTATTATTATTATTATTATTAATGATATCACTACACAACGTGTACGAAATAGAACAAAGCACGCCTTGTTCGTTTTGTGTTTTCTTCTTCTTTTGATATTGTACTTAGTGTCACTCTATATGGCGATTTGATAACTTTGACACTCATCGCCCTGTAACTGCGGAACTGGAAGTCGGATCCGGATGAAATTTGACAGTAGCTTTAAAGACAGTTTGAACTTTAATTAAAATCAAGATTTGTGAAAATCGGTTCAAGCATCGCAGAGAAATCGAAGTGAATCTAGTTTTAGGAGGTTTTCTTCTCCACTTTCGGTACTATCGGAACAGAAAAAGAGGGGATCAGTAGTGCCGAATTAGGTTTTCATGCCCACAAACTAACAAGCTCTGCAAACTAGAAGAATGTATCAGACAGTTTTATGGGATTTGTACCTGTTTTTAACCATCATTCGTGGAAAAATACTAATAAAATTGATAAATTTCCACTTATAACGCTTTAGTTCCGGAACCGGAAGTCGGATCCAGATAAAATGTTCTACAAAGAACCTTTCATTTGAATCTTGGTTTGCGAAAATCGGTTGGGTTGTTCCAGAGATAATTGAGTGTAACTTTTTCTCAAATTTTCACATATTACCATATAACTCCGGAACCGGAGGTCACATTCAAATGGAATTCAATAGCAGGCGTTTTGAAAGAAGTTGAAATCGGCAAAAGATCAAGTTAATTGTCTCAATAGATGGTGAAAAGATGGAGAAGGGGGGAAGCAACAAATAATTAGTAACATCATAAAGATCTAGTCTAGTTTCGAAGAAGATGATGGACAGCCGGGGGATTGAGAGAGTCGAGCGGATATTAGAAACGATATTATTACCTTATTGCGCATCCTACAGTATCGATCGCAGGGAAGTAGAACTGAATCAGTGTGGATTAGCCCGTGATTAATGCTACCCGTTACCAGAACCCAAGATTATCAGCACGTGATTAGCGACTGATTCTGACACAAAATTGCTGTTAATACATTATTTAATGTGTCGTTTGAGTTGATTTATGGCTGGTCAGATCCTCATATGATGGGATACATATTCTTAGGCGGTTCGCCAAGTTGGACAGTGATGATGGACTGGGACTGACCAAGTGCTTCACATAATTTATTTGTTGGCACAATTTGCCATCTGTGTGCGTGTCACCAGAGCCCAAAACACTCTGTTTCAATTTAAGTTTTCACATTTGTCATAGCAATTTAAATCTGGACTGGCGAAATTCACGCACCGCCGGTCAACAAAGCTCGTACAGTCGAGCGAAAGGATAATGAAGAAAAATGGTTCATTCCAGAATGCATGGCTGCAAGTTCGCAGCACTGAAAGGCATACAATTCCGAATGTTCTGACGCAGTTCGCTATGCTAGCGAGGAATAGACTCGCGATGGAAAGCTGTAATGCATTATGAATCTTTAATTTCACGTCCGGTTCCAGTGAATGAACAGTCAGATTACTCAGTACTCTTAGTTTGCTTTACCCCAGCATATTCAGAACTACAGCTTTTCATTTTTTTGCAATCAATTTTCGAAAAGGACACAAACCAACCGAACAAGGCAGGAAATAAATTCTTTACAGAGAAACGCTCTTTAGCCGAAAAGCGAAATGGTGCTCGAATAGTACAGATTTTCCTCAAAGCAAAAAAGCAAAACTCCAGTATGCAATAGGGATGACGGAAGAGGAGGAAAAAAGTTAAATGTATTTCCCAAGGGATAAGCCTTTTTTCTGGGCCACCTTTCATGTTCCACATTTTCTTCGATATACTGAATTCTCACTTTCCAACTCGATTCGGCTCATATTTTGCCTGACACAGTTTGCAGCTTTGGATGGTTGCTTTGGGCCTGGTGCAATATTGAGTTTGTCCAGAAGATATGCGTTTTTTTGGTTCTGTTTTTTTCCTTTCTTCTCTATTCAACCACTGCTTCAGGAGACTTTATAACGTAATGCAATAACAATTTTGACCGCTGCTCCAAACGGATCTTGGATCGTGCAATGAAAAAAACATCGCAGAACACTCCTTTCTAGACTACGATTTAACCGAGAGACGCTTAATATGGAAATCGAATTCCGAATGAATGGCGTATAATCGGATTCACATCATAAGGAAACCTGACTCAATTCGGGAACAAGTCATTTCGCCGAAAGTCGTTTCGCCGAAAAGGATATTTCGCCGAAAGGGTAATTTCGAATACATCATATTATTATTTTTTGTGTGATTATGTTTTCTGTATAACTGCAGCCACATAACCGAAGCCAAGATGGAGCCCGCTGTCGGAAGCGGCAGCCTTTTGCATACAAACCTCTAACCGCCTCGATTGCCCGGTTTACTCAAAGCTAGGTTTCTTTGCTTTAGTTAGGTCCGAACGAGCGGATGGCGAGGTCGGACAGCACTCGAACCAAAACGACGTGGCGAAACGTCTTTATATATTTTTTCATTTTCACTTAGTACACGGAAAATACCACATACATCTACCTGGGAGATACACCTATGCAATTGCTTTGATGATTAGTAGCTACTTGAAGAATACCTCTATACCTTTCTTTCGAAAATACTAAGGGCGCGTTGGTCCTCTGCCACACCTACCTCGCTTTTCGAATCACACCTTCCAAAGCAATATTGAACAAGATACTAGAGAGTCGATCACCCTGCTGTAGCCTTCTCCGAGATTCGAAGGGACTCGAGAGCGTCCCAGATACTCGGACGTAACACATCACTCTATCCATCTTTGCTTTGACCAATCGCGTCATTTAGAATAATGAAGTGTGGTGTGCAATCGTGTGTTAATATTGACGATCGCTTTGTTTGGAAATGCGAATTCTGTAAAAAATCTTACTATTCAGCCTGTATGTATTTCATTCTGGCATTTATGGTACAAATGTGTGCCGACTGTCAATATTTAATAAGGACGGGAGCTGAAGCTCTTAAGCTACTTCATCAACAGGAGCAACTTCTAAAGTACACAAAAAATCAAACAACGTATCACCGGACCACTGCAGACATGAAAACCCATTACCTGGAAATATTCGACAGTGTCGAGCGCTTGCCCATCGACGTGAAGCAGTCATTGTCAAGTATTAGCAGAAACTACCACAACATTTGCGGTAAAGTAGGTCAGCGCATGCAGTCATTCGAGGCCTCGTTACATAGTGTCAAAAAAGAAGTTAGCGATTCTCGTAAAGTCAACGACCAACACATCAAGGAAATGAGCGAACGCTTCTTCGCTTCGAAAAAAAATTCTTACTACCTACCAAATCTGAAGTCCCTGCAATAATACCTAACCCTATTCTGGAAGAATTGAGGAATGAAGTCAAAGCAATATAACTTCAATCTCCAGTATCGGAGCCAAAGACCACAATACTAATCCTAAATCTCTAGCTGAAGAACTCAAAGCGAGTACTTCTTCAGAACTAGTACAGAAAAACCAATCAATTAAAGAATATGGCTGGCGCTTTATCGGAAACAAAAAAAAATGGATGACCGGCTGGATTTAATATGACAAAAATCCAACCCCATCTCTGTAAACTATCTATCAGAACATGACATTTCGACAGCACTGAAAAACTTAGACGCCCCAAAAGAGCCTGGACCTGACAATATACCACCTATATTCTTAAATAAATGAAGAACTCACACTACCACTACAACTACTTTTTAACTTATCACTTAATAAATGTACTTTTCCTAAAGCATGGAAATCTTCTTCTCTTGTACCAATATTTAAATCTGATTTAAAATCTAATTCGGAACTACCGTGGAATAGTCATTATCTCTTGCATTCCAAAATTATTTGAAAAAATTGTACACGAAAAACTTTTTCACCTACTGAAGAATGTAATAACTAACAAGCAGCATGGCTTTTTCAAAGGCCGCTAAACTACAACAAATCTCCTAGAATTTGTGACATTCACTCTGAACGCAATGGACGCTGGCAACCACGTAGAAAATCTTTACACCGACTTCAGTAAAGCTTTCGACCGTACTGACGCAGCATTACTTCTATACCAACTACAAAAATATGGCATAGAACATAGCCTTCTGGAGTGGTTCGAATCATACTTAATGAATCGTGTACAAGTCGTTCGTTTCCAAAACATAAAATCTGAACCAATTAAAGTAACATCTGGGCTCTCACCTAGGGCCTCTTCTTTTCATTTTACATATAAACGACATTTCCTTCATACTCAATAATCTAATAGTGCTTATATATGCAGACGACATGAAACTCTTCATGGAAATTAAAAATATAAACGACGCTGCAATATTCCAGAACTAAATCAATTTATTCCACATTTGATGCATCAAAAGTCTACTTCAACTCAATGTAAAAAAATGTAACTCAATAACTTTCAGTTTTTAGGATATCAAATAGTAGAAAAAAGTAAAATTGTGCGAGATTTAGGTGTCATCTTGGACTTCAAACTCTAACTTTGCAATGCTTTATTTTATCAGCGATATTGTTTCTCAACGCATTCAACCAGCTCCATTATTATCGCAATTAAATTTTCATATACCAACTACGTTCCACGAAATTATTTTTAGAAAGACATACTAGAACTAATTATGCAAAATACAGTCCAGTCAAACGAATAATGTGTCATCATAATCAATACTGCGAACATTTTGACCTTACTATGTCAAAAAATCAAATTAAATAACAGCTTTGTCGTAGAAATAATGCGTAGTATGTAAGTGAACATTGTAAACAATTTATATGTAGTCTACATTAGCTTGACGAAGTAAATAAAATAAAATAAATAAATAGGTGGGTACGTTGTATTCACGACACTTCTGGAGTACTTGTCTTATCGCGAATATGTGATCCGTAGTGGCGCGGGCTTCAGTAAGTAAGTAAGTTCCAACTCTTTGACTACCATTTTCCAGTGTGAAGATTATCGTACGCTCTCTTGAGATCTGCCAATACCAAGCAAATTAGATGCATCTAATAAGATGATGTAAAACAAAACTTTTTTTTCCTTTATGAGCTACTCTGGCCGAGGGGGGTGGTTACAACGATCCGAATTTTCCATACCGGACGAACTAGGCTATGGTGCCCAAATGAACACTAGTAACGAAGGAGGAAACCGGCCTATCATTGATAGGTTCCCTCCAGCATGTAACCCAAGCGACAGATTTTTTTACGGTTATCAATTTAAAACGAAAGATACGAATATCTTCTATTGCAAGTTCACCAGAGAGTTTGTCACTTGAGCAGGAAGTGTGTGCTCCACCCTGTAACCAGTCAATCATTGAGTCGTGCGTCTGTATCGTATTAGTATTTAGTCATCCTACCAACTGCTTCTGTGTCTTAAATGTCCACGTCGATGAGACTTTGGAAAATTTCGCTTTGTATCCGCTTCGGTCTTGGCCCTGCTTTCCTATATAGTCTTTTATGTCTGATGCGGTACAAACGATTATTACTTTTAAGTTCCTAAATAGATGTAGATATGTTTGGTCTACTAACACTATCCATTCTAATCTGCTCTGATTGTTTCTATCTTTGTCGAAGTTACGTTACATTTCCTTTTCCCCATTGCATCGCTTTTTTGACTATTCTTTTATTTTGATAGTTTCTCGTGATAAAAATAAAATAAAATCAGATGTTAACAAGCTTGTTAAATTATATAATGTAAGGATGCGCATTTAACACTAGATTGCCCAGAAAAGTCACAATATGTAAACAATGGAAGGATTGCTTGAAATTCTGTGAACTTTTCTAATTCTTTATTTAACGATATATGCACTTAGGCACACTGCACTAGCTTTTATTTATTCTGTCACAGTTTATAATATTGACTTTCTCTCTTTCAATCATTTTGCCTGGTTTTGAGCAATTTTGGTCTAAACTAAGTTTTGGGACTTCTAGTGTTGAGCACGCATCCAGGAAACAAGAACTACATGTATTTCGTGAAGAAATACTAGGTGTGATTGGATGAAATGGTCCACGTGAACCGTTCTGTTCCAGAAACACACATCTCACACTCTTAGTTAGAAGGTGACATCTGTGTCCAAGTTGGAGAAATCTAAGTACATTCAAACCTTTCCCGATTTGAGAGTGTATTCACACCTGATTAATCAGTTTCGCCGTCATTGCCATTTGTAAACATTACCGATACCGAGCCGGATCGGAAAGGTTTGAAAGTTCCTAAACGGTTCATAAGATATCAATTTACTCCTATTCCTGATAACAATAGTCCTCCTTTTAGAATTAAATTCATTAAGTTCAGGACGAATATGATATATTAATATTCATCCCAACTGGATCAAAATAATTCAAACTGGTGACCAATTCCAGGCATAAGAATGATCGAAACCACCTAATGACCTATTCTCAATTTCAAGCACTATTAGTCCTGTCCACTCCGTGATCGATCCAGACAACATAATAATTTTCATCTTTTACATTTATAAGCGAACGATCGATCTCGGTATGGTCCGACTTTGTCAATACGCGAGGTGTAAATTGACTCCCACCCCCATCCGCCAGACGGGGGTACGCGCCCTGTAGCTCATCATCCAAAGCCCAGGGTGAATAATTTATAAAGTTTCCTTGCATAAAAAACGGCGGGTGGGTAATGTCAGAGACATGACTGGAAGACGTGAATGCGAATACAACAGACATGCTTTGATTGATTGTGTGAGATTTGCAAACTTTCAATGTATGAAGAATTGTAACGGTGCAAAGATAAGGTGTAACACACAAGAGCTGAAAATTGTGTATAGGACAATAACGATTACGACGACATTTCAAATGCAATGTTCAAATTAAATCATGAATTGATTTAAAATCCACAACATATCATTTGTGGCCATCTAGAATTTTTGAACTTAAGCTAGAAATTATTATGACATTAATTGCAATAACTTACTTGTCAAATTAGTCACGAAAATATAAATTATATAGCGATTCGTAAGAATTTCCGTAAACCGAAGTTGGATTTTAAGAATTCTACAACTACAATTTATTGATCCACTCGCCAACCGTGGACAAAAAGTAATTATAATTCCCTCTGAAATTCATGAGAAATGGTAAAATATGATTTACTTATAACGAAAAGTTCTTACCAATAATTGGAACGAAAAGACACCAATCAATAGTATAGTCTACCCCAGTTTTCCTCTACCATAAATCTAATCCACTCTAATCACTCCTTCTTGGGAAGCTGCGAATACCGGTTAAAACTAAGTAGTACAATCAGAAAAAATATAATAACAATCAATAAGTTCTGGCTAATTTTGGAGATTTTTTTATGATATAGTAATAAGAACAAATCCGGTTTGATGAGGCCAATGCTTTCTATATATATATCCAACAGTTGTTCTAAGCAATTAAGCGCTAGTTTACAGTGAAAGTATTGAATCTATGATTTCTCAGTTATAAACAACTTTTTTTCGGATTGAAAGACAACTGATCGTTTTTTTTTATTTAAACAATCGAGATTATTCTGCATGTACCAGGGGTGGAAATAAGCAATTTTTTGATTCACAGTAAATAAATATACACAGAAAGAAATAATGAAATTTACACGACATGTAAATCAATAGTAACATGTAATAGACATGGGTTGAATCGAAATTTTGATTGAAAACCTTCATCGATGCAAAACTAAATTGGATTGCATTGCATTTTCAATGAATATAACTGTATCTTTCAATTAACGTTTAGTTTGCCATTAAATTCTATTGAAACCTACAGAATTGTAAAGTAACTTTATGTTTAATTACCTGCTCCAAATATGTGCATGAAAATAGATGTAAATTCACAAAATATTTTTATCTGTGTAGTCAGTATTATTTTTTCATATGACATATTTATTGTTGATATTATAATGAATTTTGGAACGAATGATTTTCGAAAAGATAAATTTTGGTTTCACTTAAATTTTTTGGTTTCACTCAACATTTCAACAAAGTTAGGCTCGTTTTAATACTACTTTGTGTTCATTAAACAGGTTTGAAGTTCAAATGGCTATCACTAACGGTTTCGGTTCCGGTACATCAATTTCTCGGATATGGGTTATACGATATAAATAATATTAGGCTGGTTGTGTGAGTTTATTTCGTCGGTCGCATAGAAATTCCATGCTTCGTGATGTATTTGAAATATATTTAGCAATACCGTCGTGGTGAAGTAATATCATCAATAAAAACAATTAATAATATTAACATACATGCTGCGATTAATAATAATTATAATGACAAGAAAAACATTTTCAATCACAAAGGGTGCTATGCAGCTGATTGATGTTACCTTATTTAGCTTGAATGTCATACACAGAAGTAACAAGTGTGCAAGATTTTGCTACTCCAATTCCCTCATTGGGATCAAGAATTTTTGACGTAAATCTTCCTAATACTCAAAGCTGATCGAATTGTCCAGTGATTTGTTCTTACAGGAATCAGTGATAATAGTAGCTCAAAATTACTACCGTTTTTGTGTGACGGAAGATCAGTATTGATTTTAATCGATGTGATTTAAAGATCACTTATCAACTGATCTTAAAAAAATTAGATCAGTAGTGATCTTTATGGAAAATATTACCAGCGATCATTTTCGCTAGTGATTTCGATTTGATGATTTTTTTATCTTGATTTTTCCAACCCTGATTCACATATTCAAGTTTATATGAATAGACATTATTTTCTAAGCTATTTATCAAAAAAAATCGCTGTGTCTGATACTGTTTGAAATATAGCAGAATTCAAAAAGTGATTGAGCGTTATATGAACGGCTGATAAGAGCAACTTATCGTTGAAACCCCCCATAAGTAGTTTTGAATATGAAAACCGAAATAATATTTTTGTATGCCAAAACCGAGCTTGAATTTTTCAGAGCAAAAACGTTTAAAATCATTTTTAGTGCAAGAACCGAGCAAAAAACTTTGGATGGGATAATCGGATAAAATCTTAGCCGGTGCTTTCAGAGTAAGGGCGCACTCGAATCTCGTTCTTGGCTAAATGCGCTATACATTCATTTCTGCTGCGATACATGAACGCGCGAACGAGTTTTTATGAGAGCAGCTGAAGCCTTTCGCCTACGCATGGTTGTCTTCTGAGAAAGAGAACAAATTTGTCTAAGCGCAATAAAAAGAGCGCATATGCATAAGGTCTGCTGCTACTCTGTATAATATACAGTTCCTACAAATTTAAAATTAATCACAATGTTAGTTTTGTTAACCAATTGATTCACATTTTCGTGCGCAAAATGGTATTATTTCCACCTCTGACATGTACATTATCTGCTTCGTGAGTAGCAACTCTGCCTCGAAACGGTATATGTGAGTAGAGGTACGCATTACATAAACTTTGGGTCTGTTCGAAGCAACTTATATCTATGGTTCTTAATATGAAACTGAACCATCCATTGATAATTTGTAACCATCCAAAAATCCCATTTGTTGTAACCAATACAATAAAAAAGATCGGATAAAGAACTCATACATAATTCAATAGTCAAATTTAAACATAACATTTCTCGGACACACCTTGTTTGCAAGCTTATGCAAGCATTGAGATAAAATTGCTTTTTGCCTTTCTCATATATAAAGGCTATGCAATCACCGTTAAAACCGATTTTCTAACCAAGGCCCGGAAAGCCAAATGTCATATACCATTCGACTCAGCTCTAATAACTGAGCAAATGTCTGTGTGTATGCATGTAACAAAAATATGCACTCACTTTTCTCGGAGATGGCTGAACCGATTATCACAAATTTCGATTCAAATTAATGGCCTCATGGTCCCATAGCTATTGAGCATCATCACGATCCGACTTCCGGTTTAGGAGATACAAGAGGATATGCACCAAAAAATGGAAACAATATGCACTCACTTTTTTTTAGAGAATTTCATTTGGATCCGACATCTGGTTCCGGAGTTACAAGGTACTATGTGAAAATTAGAGATAAAATGTGCTCTCAATTTTCTCGGAAACGACTAAACCGATTTTTAAATAAAAGGTCTTATAATTTTCTCAAATTTTTAGACCAATTTATCCGGATCCGAATAAATAAAAGAATGTCAATAATAATAATAATAATAATAATAATAATAATAATAATAATAATAATAATAATAATAATAATAATAATAATAATAATAATAATAATTATAATAATAATAATAATAATAATAATAATAATAGTAATAATAATAATAATAATAATAATAATAATAATAATAATAATAATAATAATAATAATTGGTTTAATCGGAATAAAACATGAGATAGTCAATCTAGGTTTAACTAGGTTCAAACTGTTCCATTTTGTAGGCCATATTTGTTGCTGCAAACGGTTATTCCGGTCATCTTGATCCGGTTTCGGAAGAATTCAAAATAGTGATCTAAAACTGCTAAAAGGATTCCACTCACTTTTCTTCGAGATGGTCACTAGGTGTATTAAAACAGATTTTATTTTGATAGAATCGCGAAAAGGTTAAAATACTTAAAGCATTCATTCAAAGCCGATTCCCGGACTAACACATCGCATTATAAATTCCGCTGAACTACAAATCAGATCTATCAGATCTTGAAAACATTCAATAGCGTTCTGGATAACGAGGAATCATTTCAGTTGCGAAATCTGTACCTACAAAAAGGTAAAATACATTTATGCCAATTCATACAATGAATTAGGAATAATGTTCCTATCTCATGCCTCCCCGTGTGTCTATGATGACATTTGGTCAATAGAACGGCGTCGACTGGGTGCTATCGCCTTCTGCGTTAGTAGCAGAATGAGAGGGTGCGAAATGACTTATAAGTTAAAGCCGATCCTAAAGTATTTATCATAGTATATTACAAAATATAATTCTGTTGTTTATTACATCGTGTATTATTATTATTATTATTATTATTATTATTATTATTATTATTATTATTATTATTATTATTATTATTATTATTATTATTATTATTATTATTATTATTATTATTATTATTATTATTATTATTATTATTATTATTATTATTATTATTATTATTATTATTATTATTATTATTATTATTATTATTATTATTATTATTAAAAGAGCATAACTTACATTGCGATATTAACTGTATCGTAGCATATTATTTCATATATTATCGTCTGACATTATTTTATGTTATTATATATGTTGTATGGTATTATACTGCATTGCATTATATCATATTATATTGTATTATATTATATTATGTTATATAATAGTATATTTATTGTATTATATTATAAAGGGTGATTTTTTAAGAGCTTGAGAACTTTTTTAAACAATAAAACGCATAAAATTTGCAAAATCTCATCGGTTCTTTATTTTAAACGTTAGATTGGTACATGACATTTACTTTTTGAAGATAATTTCATTTAAATGTTGACCGCGGCTGCGTCTTAGGTGGTCCATTCGGAAAATCCGCTTTTTTATCGACAAATTTTGTTCAGCGATGAGGCTCATTTCTGGTTGAATGGCTACGTAAATAAGCAAAATTGCCGCATTTGGAGTGAAGAGCAACCAGAAGCCGTTCAAGAACTGCCCATGCATCCCGAAAAATGCACTGTTTGGTGTGGTTTGTACGCTGGTGGAATCATTGGACCGTATTTTTTCAAATATGCTGTTGGACGCAACGTTACAGTGAATGGCGATCGCTATCGTTCGATGCTAACAAACTTTTTGTTGCCAAAAATGGAAGAACTGAACTTGGTTGACATGTGGTTTCAACAAGATGGCGCTACATGCCACACAGCTCGCGATTCTATGGCCATTTTGAGGGAAAACTTCGGAGAACAATTCATCTCAAGAAATGGACCGGTAAGTTGGCCACCAAGATCATGCGATTTGACGCCTTTAGACTATTTTTTGTGGGGCTACGTCAAGTCTAAAGTCTACAGAAATAAGCCAGTAACTATTCCAGCTTTGGAAGACAACATTTCCGAAGAAATTCGGGCTATTCCGGCCGAAATGCTCGAAAAAGTTGCCCAAAATTGGACTCTCCGAATGGACCACCTAAGACGCAGCCGCGGTCAACATTTAAATGAAATTATCTTCAAAAAGTAAATGTCATGTACCAATCTAACGTTTAAAATAAAGAACCGATGAGATTTTGCAAATTTTATGCGTTTTATTGTTTAAAAAAGTTCTCAAGCTCTTAAAAAATCACCCTTTATTATAGGGTTTATTATGAGTAGTACTATGTACCACTGCGCAACATATAAATTTGTTTTCTTTATAAGTCAAAGTAATTCAAAGTAATCTTTTAACTAAATACCAAGGTCGTCACAAGGTGAGCATGGTCCTCACAGGTTCCTGTCTCATGCCTACACGTGTGTCTTTGGTGACAATTGGTCAATGGAATGCGTTGATGGCAGAATGAGAGGATGCGAAATGGTATATAAATTCAAGCTCATTATATATCACAGCATATCGCAACATATCATTTTTTTTCATTCTATTATTTATTATATATTTGATTGTACTATATTTTATTGTTTTTTATTATTATTATTAGAAGAGAAATATTTCACTTTCTACAGTATTGCGAAGATAGAAGAGCATAACTGACACTCTACATTAACTGTTATTTTGTATATTGTTTTGTAAATAATATATTATAAAACAATATACAAAATAACAGTTAATTATAGTATATTATATTATATTGTATGACATTGTATTATAGAATATTCAATTCTATTATATTGTGTTGCACTATATTATATTATATTATATTATATTACATTATTTTGTAATCTATTATATCATTTTATGTTATATTAATTTCATTACACTATGTTTCATTGTATTTATCATTATAAAACATTTATCACTGGGATGTAAAGAGGAGGGAGCATCAGGGCATCGGACGAATTGATGACTGGACGAGGGATTGTGGATAGCCAGCCCAAGTCACTTGAAGGAAACTTGTTTCCTTCTGAAGGTTTGACATGAGTCTGACGCGCCCATCTCAAACAAACCATCGGGCGGATTCAAGCATGTATAGCGATATGTTTCATCCATGCACTGGATATTATGGTTGAAAGAGCATCTTTTTTTCCCGCGGAATACGTGTAAGTGACTCTACTTACATATCCGCCCAACCCTTTTTGTTCGCTTTTCGGTAACATCTATAGTAAGAAAGTGAATGGATGAGTCATATCGGGGCTACTGTAAGTCTACCCGCATCCACTGGCAAGTCCTTGAACTGATGGTGGCTTCACTTCACATCACATCATATTCACACAATGAATTAGGAATAATTGCATTTTTCATGATACTGTAAGTAAAATAATGGCAACTTCCGGTGTATAACATGTAAAAATTCAAGAATGGTATATGACACTCGGCCCTCCGGGCCTCGGTTCAAAAGTTGGTTTTCACATTGATTGCATAACCTTTCTATATGAGAAAGGCAAAAAAGCATTTTGTAAGACTCATGGTTCATGTTGACGATTCCGGCAACTCATAAATTTGTAGTGTATTGTTATGAATAGCTCAATTTTTACTATTTCTATTGTCTATGTGAACAACAATAAGTATAAGTTTTTTCAAGAATTGCATAGATGTGTAGAGTTAGTCGATCACAAATATGACATTCAGCACACACATCTCACGCTTATGAACCGAATGAACAGTGCATAGTTCATTCATTGCATTTTTAATTGAAACACAGTCAATTCGTCGACCTGTTGATTGAGTTATATAAATGAGAAGTAGAATTGTTAGTGGGTAAAGAAAATGGAACAAATTCCCTAAATGAGCTAGTAAATTCTTCTAGCAAGCAGGTCTTATTAGCTTATAATCAACCAAACTAACCGTGACTTGTCTTATTGTCCTATTGAATGAGATTGAACTAGATGGATAAAAAGGGATTTTTTTCTTAATAGATTTCGAAATGCTAAGCGTGACGCTGAAATAACCAGAAAAAAACAGAAAATACGAATTATTCATAATGAACTCGTTGCTGGTTCTTATACAGTTTTATTTGCTAATAACCCAACTAATTTATCTTTTTTGAAAAATCCTTCTGCAATTAAGTTGGATTCAGCAGATCAATTCTACATTTGTAGTGAACTGACTTTGATTCAGATCCTCGACCAAGAACATTCAGGATTGCAAATTAGGCAATGATTATTCAATTAGTTATATATTCAGGGTGGCAAGTGAATTGCGATTTCAATTTCACTCTAGTTGAGGATTGAAGTATTTTTCGGGTATCTCGATGTATAAATAGGAAATATTCATTATTACTAGTTCATATAAGAAAACCAAAAAGTTTTTTTCAAGTCATTTAACGGTTTGGTTACACGTAACGAGTTTCTTTCGAGCGCACATGACGTTTGTTATTCATTGGTATACTTATGGTTGAAAATAAATAAATTATCCTTGTTGATGCATATCAATATCAATATGAATCAATAAAGAAAATAAATCAATAAGGAAAAATGATTTATAAAATGGACGTTTGCCACTCTGGAAAACCAACAACCATCTATGCCTGCAATTTTGAAGCATTTTGTACAGAGCTTTCTTCGTTCCTTCCGGAAGTGAAAGTGGAAATCTCAGTTCGGCGGAAAAATTATAAACGGCATAATGGCACAGCGGACCTAAAAAGAGCTTTGACCATGGTACAGCAAATTTTCATATGGACATACGCTGTTTAAATTGTAGTAATTCCCTTGCAAGCACGTCTGTTCAATGAACGATACCCTTAGATCAATTGTCATGCTCTGATTGTGATGGAACGCATAATACAAATTATTAACAATGTCCTATCAGACAAAAAAAAATAGCATGTAATAAAATTCAATTTAAAATCATCAAAACATATATCTAAAACTAATTTATCTTCTATGAGAAATTCTTTAATAATTGATCTGATTCTAGCAGATCAATGTAACATTTGTAGTGAACTGACATTGATTCAGATCGTCTTAACTTAACAATTTTGCAAGTATTTTGTATACTTATTCTCAAACTTAATAAAAATCCATCAGAAGCATACAGATTATCCTTATTAACTGCTGTTAAACATTTAAAAATCGTTGGACGAGTCATGGGATGTTGGCTCAAGTGTCAATGTACAGGGTCCGGCACTCGAAGTGTAACCAACTTCAGACCGCTCGCGCAGCTGACGCACGGGCATCAGCTCTCTAGAAATTTGCTAAATGACAGTTCGGAGTTGTATTGTTTACAAGCGCAAGAAAGCATTTTGCCAAAAGTGAACGCGAAAAAAAAATCAGTGATGGATTTAAAACGTAATACTGTGATTGCTTTTTATTTAGATGGAAAATCACAACCAGCGATTGTTCGTGAGCTCAAACACCTTAAAGTGAATAAAGTTTTGGTTTATCGCACCATAACTCGTTACAATAATACTGGTAGCATCGCAAATTATGGCCTTTTTAATTGGTTACACTTCGAGTGCCGGACCCTGTATTGCTCAACATAGATATGGGCCAATAAGTTGTTTCAACACTTTTACTGAAATTCTTGCTCAAATGCAAAATTGGGTATTGCCCCCTACTTTTTACTTGTTGAATAAGAGAAGTCATGTTGCTGAAAATTGTTACTTATATTTGGGCGAGTACTATTTTTATCGGTTTTGCTTTAAAATTTCCATTTTTTCCGGCTTTTCCCGATGAAACCAAATTCCCGAGTTTTGCCCGGTTTTCCCGATCACTTGCCACCCTGCAGATTTTTTACCTTTAGGACACTTTGTACATGTGTGTTCCAAGGACATAAGATAATTTTTCCCAATCAACTATATCCTGCTGCTCGTGTTCTAATAATCAATATGAGCAACGCTGAAGTTAGTCTTATAGATCGTTTTGTTGGAGTGGAAACACGTGTGGTGTTTCACATCTCATCATGTTCGCACACAAACCAGAAAAATAATTCAGATCTAAGGTAGTCCACCCAGGTATAATTAACACGGAATTTTTTTCCATGCGAAACTTTGGAAGATTTCTCTGTGTTTGCTTTCGTTGGAACAGGGTGTTGTTTACTAAAATGATATTCACAATTATTTTCATCGAAGGGGATCAAAATACAACTACTCACGTCGTATTCACAAAAGTGTTGAGTTCCGTGAACATGAAAATTTTCATGTTACTTTACTCCATACCATCTCTGACAGGTGATATATTCTGGCACGGTTCCGTAGACTCATTTATAATCCAATTTATTCAACAAACTCATCACGCTAATTAGCACGCATGTAAACATTGGAATAACTCTACCATGACAGACGATGCGATGGCTGTTGTGCTTCGCCAGTTTCAGGCTGCTCTTTTTATGTTTCTACAGTTTCGAATCCTTCTATTTTGAAACCCACAAACAGAACTGGGGCTAGCTCTCATTAGTATTGAAACAAGGTTTAGTCTTTTAAATTAATATTTTCTGAAAATGGCACAGTAGCTGCGGTAGAGTGAATTCTTCACATTTTAATTCAATTTAACACCTTACTTTGTTTGTATTTAAGTGTGCTCATTAAAATTGTTGACAGTGGGAATGAAATCGTGACGAAGGAACTAATTAATCCCATCATTAACACCAGAAAATAAGAATCAAAAATATACTTCAGTTAAATATCTATCAATCTAAAATACACTTGACACAAACAATCCCAATCAGTACGAGTGTAGCAAGCTCATTTCAAGTAGATGATAGAGACATTGTGACGTAAGCTTCGTTTAAATGTGCATAGTTGAGCATCGTCGCTCAGGATGTTTTGCTATAATTCGATACATTTCATGATGAGCTCATTCCGCGGTTTTATGCCATCGTTTAAAATCATACGAAGCAGCATAAAAAGTCTCGTCATATATTATTTCCAAGCTGAATATTATCCATTGTTCGGTGATAGAATATGTACTAGTTTATTGAGGAAATCGTTTCGATTTTTTTGAAATACTGCAAATAATTCTTTAATAAATTTTGCGCTTCAAACCAAAACAAACCCAATTTCAACCGCAAATACTGTCAAATTCATACATTTGACAGTAGAAGGGGTTGAAATAAACCTGTGGATGTTACTCAGCTTATAAATGGAGTGTACAAATAACAATGCTATTTCAAATAACGTGCAATAAATGAAATTTGATTAGTTATTTTATTTTGTTACTGTAACTTTTATATTGATCGTTCGACAAATGCTTCGATTCTTGTAAAAGTTGCTCCTTCGAAGTTTCTTAAGAATTGAACTTTCTTTTATACGTGATTAATTGAAGCTGAGCTCAATTTTTTTAAAAACATGCTTCAATTACTCAGTTTTTGTAGAGATGTAGTAGCCGTGGATGATCCTACTTTTGACAAGCAGACGTTTAGTGGATAGTGGTTAATGAAAATAAAATTATGCAGCGAAGGATTCTAAGTAGCTGATCGTCGAGATGAATATATACATCTAAACCACTTGCTCTGTCCTAGGCTTTTTCAGATTCAGATTCTGAAGCACTCAAATAAGAGATCCTATTCAAGAAGGATTTTCAATACGATCACTTAGGGAAGAATGGAGAGCCTAGGGTTTGTCGTGTTTTATTGATGAACATTAAATGAATTTATTTAATTTTTTTATTGAAAGTAAAGCGAATAATTTCTCCATCCAAATTTCATCAATGTAAACTTTGGTTTCAAGATTTTTTATCATTAATTTGACAGAATATAAGTTTTTGCTTCAGTCTAGCAAATTAAAATCAAATTGAGTATGCGAAACCAAATTTTTTTTTCGATTTTACTAGCATGATATTATACATCATAAATTATGATAATAATTCTAGTAAAAATATGAACAAGTAAGTAAGTACCACAACCATATTATTCAAAGTTTTATCAGATGAAACATTTATAAATGCAATACTGATAGTTGCGACTTAAGAGACCCGTGATGGATCACTTACGGTTAGTTTACTTTGGGACTAAGTGGTATTTCGTTTAAGTTACACACATTATTCAGAGATACCGTAAACCTTTTCTTATTTCGATGTTTGAGCATTCTTTACGTTTCGTCTTCAACTCGACAGTGCAGAGTAGTTCAAGTTGGACTGCTTAGTGCAAACTTCAGCAGTTCAACTTGAGCGGCTAAGCAGACGTAAAGTTAACAAAATTTGCAAAACACTTTTTTATATTGCGCCGAATCGCAATGTCTCTCCTAACGTCTCGAAGGAATCGAATAGGCGACTGAACTGGTCGGTTCTACTTGAACTGTTTGAGTTTACACTAAGCAGCTCAATTTGAACTGCTCTGCACTCACGAGTCGAAGACGAAACGTAAAGAATAGTGAAGTGGATATGTGCCCATAGCACAATAACGACTTTTAGCCAAACCCCAGAAAAACCTATTTAAATGTTACTGTCATTCTTTGACAAGTTATTTTTATTGCATGATTATATCTCATGATCTTCGGTTTGTAATTGTGTTGTATGGTATGGCATTACCAGTGTATGCGGGTAGACTTACAGTAGATCCGAATTTGATTATCAGATAGCTTTCATATAATTGCTGTTAAGAAGGCCAAATTGGGTTTTGAGGACCCGGCGCCTTCCAGCAAGAACATCCGGTCATATAATAAAGAATTTCGCTGTACCAGCTTAAACCCGCCTGATGGTTTGTTTGTTAGAAGGGTGCGTCTTACTCATTTCAGACCTTTAGGAAGAAACACAAAGCTTCCCCCGCGTGACTAAGGTAATCCACTCCATCATCCAGTCATTCACTTGTAAGATACCCTGATGCACTCCCTGCCCCTCCCCGTTGTCGATATACTTGATCATAATACGACACAATATAATATAATATAATATAATATAATATAATATAATATAATATAATATAATATAATATAATATAATATAATGTAATATAATATAATATAATATAATATAATATAATATAATATAAAATAATATAACAAAATATAATATAATGCAATACAGTACACTACAATATAATACAATATAACTACAGAAAACAGACATAGAAGCTAGTACAAACTTCTTTAAAAAGCTGTATAAAGCATACAAATGAAAATCCGTTAAAAATCACCGTTGCACACGGCTTTGCACGTATGAATATATAATATATGAAATAATATGCTATGATACAATGTACATATAACAGTTGATGTCGCAGTGTAAGTTATGCTCTTCTTTCGTCGCAGTACTGCAGGAAATATAATATTTCATTTTAAATAATGATAATAATTATAATAATAGTAGTAATAGTAATAATAATAATAATAATAATAATAATAATAATAATAATAATAATAATAATAATAATAATAATAATAATAATAATAATAATAATAATAATAATAATAATAATAATAATAATAATAATAATAATAACAATAATAATGATTATAATAATAATAATAATAATAATAACAACAATATATAATACAATATAATATAATTCAATTCAATATATAACAAATAATGCAACAATCAACAGAACCACATGTTGCAATATACTATGATAAATATTGCACTTTAGGATGTGCTTCAAACTACAAGCCTTTTCGCACCCTCTCATTCTGCTACTAACGCACCCAGTCGACGCCGTTCTATTGACCAAATGTCATCATAGACGCTCGGGGATAGGAACTTGTGAGGACTTAGTTATCTCACCATTTGACGGCCTCGGTTTGTAATTGTCAGTGTTCACCATCAACTCAGGTTTTTTTTGCGCATCAAGTAGCAAGGACTATGTACGCTATGAATCGGCTGCTAAGTCTGTTGATACAGAAAGGCTTTATTTATTTATTAGAACTATCTCTTCCACATTTAAAGGCAATGGCCGAAGGCTTTCGGTTGAACATAAAACAGTAACTGCTTCGTGAGGCTCCACTAATATTGTCTCCAAACTCTTTAAGAAGTTAATTCGTCGACACAATTTGAAATTTATTCATAAACACTTTTTCAACATAAATTTTACTACATTCTACCATATGTCCCTAGATTCCCATTTACTGCTTAGACATATCAGTGGAGCCGAATTCTTCAGGCTCACTTCTCACAAGTCGCAATGACAACCATAATTGCCGCCGACATCTGCTCGGATCCAGAAGCATATTTGATTAAAAAAAGACAATCTGCTAACCTACTATCCAGCACGAAAAACGGCAGAGTGGCGGCAACGATGACAAAAAAGTCTGACTGGTTTATTTTGAATTTTGGTAACAATGAATGCATAATTCAAGCAGTAGACCTTGGAAAAACTGATTGCTCAATTCATCTGTGGAGCTGAAACGAAACCACCCGGCAAATATTTTCATCTCGAGTCAGTAAAATATCTCTACATAAAATATCTATCATATGTCTCGAGTCAACGAATTTGCATTGGGCGCCAGTTGAATTTCACTAGAAATCAACTATCGTGCCGGGAACGCCCATACAACTGTAAATCATGCGATTTTGCAAATTAAAATGATTCATTGTAGTCCAGCTACTGCTGCTGCCACCTGATTTAGAAGGCGGGAAGTTTTTCATTCATCGTCCAACTTCTAAAGCCAACAGCATTGTGTCTGGGCTTTTCATTTTTGCACTTTGTTCTGAGGATCCGTTTTCATTCAAAGTTTCTCATTGTCGGCGGTGCTGCTCGGTGTTCCTAGTTTCCATCGTCCTCCTACTAAAACGGCACCTCGACCATGCTTTCACATAGTATATTCACTGAAACTGGCAAATCCGAAAGATTTATGTATCTCTGTCGCAGAGCCAACGATGAACTATTATTGCAGGAACTGAACATTTGTGTCTCCGAACTTTACGCCTCTAGGCATTGAGTCTTAACATTGAAAAAACGCACCATACTTTACACAAATTCAAGTGATTAACACTACTCTAATTTCGGAAGCTTCGAGTCATTCCCACTGAATTGCTGCGCTGTAACTCCCGACAAGGATTCTCATTTGCAAAGTTTATTCATACAAACGAGACACGTTGCTGCAGTTTACTCAACCTTCTCGCCCATCCCACACGTGTTAACAATGATGATTCACTTGAGAAAACATTGCAGCATCATGTGCGTATGGGAGTGTGTTTTTATACATAAACTTCCATCGTGATGTTTCTACACAAAGTATTGTTCCCTCGCTTGCTTTAGTGCAGCGTGCACTGAGTGTTATTTTTTTACAGTTCAAATGATGAGTCGCTAGTTTATTTTTTCATATAGTACTGAGCGAGAAAAAGTTTTCAATGCAAAGATACCCTCTTTCAAGACAGAACACAGACGATTTCGGTCGTGTGTGCTTCTGTCAGTCAGACAGTAGTGCGCTCATCTCCATCATCAAGGAAGGAATGAGCTCGTCACAGTAAAAATGTAAAGCGAGCTTATTTGCATCCGCCTTCTTTGCCGTTTTTGTGAGTCAACGGGATGAGTCACCCGCGTGGGTCGGGAAAATCCTGTGTGCCTTGCGGTGGCAGTCGGGTGTGTGATAACATGTTTCAAAGATTTTTTTTTTCTCTCAAGCGGTAAAGTTTAATGAAATGAAATCATGTGCTGAAAGCTTGTTTATTATGATTGCTATTTGCAAACCCGTAACCCATACTTAAAGTTAGTGCCAACGGGAAAAAATTTAGGAAACGATTCGAATCCAAGTACTTAATTATATTAAATAGTTTGTTTTTATTTTTTCGTTTTTTCTTCGACGTAGGCAAATAAACTTTTTCTAATAATACTGCAAAGCAGTCCAACTTTAACGTTTGAGCAGACGTAAAGTACTATTTAGACGAAAAGGATCGTCAACTTCAGTATACTGATTCAGCAACAGTAGAACATAAAATCATGTTCTTAGGTTGGATACTTGACTTTCACTAGACAAGTAAACCACCACAACGAGAAATTTTTCTCTGAGTCTTCATACCGAAAAGAAAAATTCTTACTAAGGTGTGTTCTACGGGTCCAAAACAGACTCGACATCTTCAACGTTATAGTTTCTGCGTGGAAGACCAAAATTCGCTGGAATCAAAATAAAACTTTTAGCATTCAGATTTGGAGCCATTACCAGGTGAAGATTCTACCCAGGTCCAATTGGAACTATAAAACTTATTGAGTGTGACCCAACAAACCATTCCGCGTCGTTTGCAATGATTCAAAAACAAGTAAATGGAGCAGCACCTACATGGCAACAGAAAAAAGATGAAAAATGTGTACCTAGAAAAATAGTTGGTGCATGGCGTAGGGGCATTAACATCGGATATAAAACTGAACATATAATAATCGCTGGTGGTCTACAGCTCGGCATTCAATATTAATTTTATTTATGGGTACGATTAATCTATGTTGCTTCAAATCAAAGACCCCGAGTAACCATATCCAAACGATGCAAAACATTTGGAGTTTGATCAAGAAAAATACAATATTCGCAGAGCTTGTCGACTTTAGTCTCTCTTGCAGTTTTTTTTGTTTTCCATGGCGTTTATTACAGGCAAACATCAGGCACAGCAACGGGTAACCCATTTTAACCGGCACTCGCCGCTACTTGATCAAGTAATGAAGACGATCGACGTACCGATAAGTCGGTAAGTCGATGCCTTTCATGCAGTCTTCCTGGGTTCGATTTTCAATCCCGCACATCAGGGTAGAAGGCTTTTCTGACCTGAAAGGCGAATGACCTTAAGGCAAAAACCACTTTAACCGAAACAAAAAAGCCGTATATTCACAAGTGTCACAGGAGAAGGATATTTATTAGTAAAGGGTGTTTTTTTTTGCTGGTATCTTTTGGCAACACTGTTTTGACAGATTACGCGTGAATCGTGTCTTGTGTCATCGTCAAACTTGTTTAGTTTGATCTATAATTTAATCATGAATCGTCGTTATATCATAAGCTGACAAAGTTTGAGGAAAATCCACTATCTTATCGAAAAATTATGTTCAGCGACGAAGCTCATTTCTAGGTGAATGGATACGTCAACAAGCAAAATTGCCGCATCTGGAGTGAAGACCAGCCTAGTATGGAATCCATATAACATTATTCACGAAGAACGCATTGAATCGATACAAAAACAATTTCTTTTATATGCACTTCGTAAATCAACTGGACAGCATTTCCTCTACCATCATATGAAGCACGCTGCATTCTCATCAATATACAAACACTTAAAGAACGCCGCGACTTTGCAATGCTTTATTTTATCAGCGACATAGTTTCTCAACGCATTCAACCAGCTCCATTATTATCGCAATTAAATTTTCATATACCTTGCCGTCAACTACATTCCAGGAAATTATTTTTAGAAAGACATACTAGAATAAATTATTCAAAATACAGTCCAGTCAATCGATAATGCGCCATTACAATCAATACTGCGAACACCTTGACTTTATTATGTCAAAAAAAATAAAAAAAATCTCAGCATTGTCGTAGAAATAATGCGTAGTATGTAAGTGAACATTGTAAACATTTTATAAAGGGTGATTTTTTAAGAGCTTGAGAACTTTTTTAAACAATAAAACGCATAAAATTTGCAAAATCTCATCGGTTCTTTATTTTAAACGTTAGATTGGTACATGACATTTACTTTTTGAAGATAATTTCATTTAAATGTTGACCGCGGCTGCGTCTTAGGTGGTCCATTCGGAAAATCCGCTTTTTTATCGACAAATTTTGTTCAGCGATGAGGCTCATTTCTGGTTGAATGGCTACGTAAATAAGCAAAATTGCCTCATTTGGAGTGAAGAGCAACCAGAAGCCGTTCAAGAACTGCCCATGCATCCCGAAAAATGCACTGTTTGGTGTGGTTTGTACGCTGGTGGAATCATTGGACCGTATTTTTTCAAAGATGCTGTTGGACGCAACGTTACAGTGAATGGCGATCGCTATCGTTCGATGCTAACAAACTTTTTGTTGCCAAAAATGGAAGAACTGAACTTGGTTGACATGTGGTTTCAACAAGATGGCGCTACATGCCACACAGCTCGCGATTCTATGGCCATTTTGAGGGAAAACTTCGGAGAACAATTCATCTCAAGAAATGGACCGGTAAGTTGGCCACCAAGATCATGCGATTTGACGCCTTTAGACTATTTTTTGTGGGGCTACGTCAAGTCTAAAGTCTACAGAAATAAGCCAGTAACTATTCCAGCTTTGGAAGACAACATTTCCGAAGAAATTCGGGCTATTCCGGCCGAAATGCTCGAAAAAGTTGCCCAAAATTGGACTTTCCGAATGGACCACCTAAGACGCAGCCGCGGTCAACATTTAAATGAAATTATCTTCAAAAAGTAAATGTCATGTACCAATCTAACGTTTAAAATAAAGAACCGATGAGATTTTGCAAATTTTATGCGTTTTATTGTTTAAAAAAGTTCTCAAGCTCTTAAAAAATCACCCTTTATATGGTGTCTACATTCGCTTCACGAAATAAATAAATAAATTCGTTAAATACTGGCCGATATGTTGGAGAGAGTGTTTTATAATTGAACATTGAGCATGGGCCATCTACAGCGGAGCCGCGACCAACATTTGCATGAAATCATCTTCAAACATTAAATTATATTGATCGTTCTATTGATTCCAATAACGATAGAAGTGATAGATAGAGTGGATCTATTCTTGGCAAAGTTTTTTTCCCGCCGGACTTCGAGACTTCTAGGCAGGCCCTGTCCGGAGAAAGATTATAGGTTCTAACCAGTCACGTACCCAGAGGGGGGGCCCGAGGGGCCGGGCCCCTCCCGAAATCAAAAACAGATATACAATTATTTAGAAGGTCTAAGACATGTGTTGCAGAAATTACAAGAAAGTAAACGTAAAGAAATGTAATACAATAACAGTTCCAGTGCAAAAGTTTAAATTGTCTGTTAAAAACACCCGTAAATTAGAATTAGGTACCTAAGCAATCTTCAGTAACATTATTTTTTATCTTTGGGCCCCTCCCAAAACGAAATCCTGGGTACGGGCCTGGTTCTAACAATCTCTTAGTAGACTTCAGTCACTATTAATGTTTTGACGAAAAACCAATTGACCAAAAAGCCATCTTTGTTTTAAAATTGAATATTCTTTCCTGATAATAGGAATTTGATAACTCTTAATAATAGGGCAATCGCACTTTTTGAACCAAATACTTGAATGAAATATGACGGCGCATGATAAACATACTTTTTCTTATGTTTACGTTTCGTCTTTGACTCATCAGTGCATAACAGTTTATGTTTAACTGGTATATCATCTAACAGTTCAACATAAACCGCTAAGTAAACGTAAAGTTCCTGCTTTTTAGTTTTGTTTTTCACCCAAGTGCAATATCTACCAAGTTTACTATAAATACTTTGCTCAGTTTTTATTCATTTATTATCAACGCAATGACATATCAGCAATCATAGAAAACAAGACTCGTTTTTTTAAACTGAATATCGTTTTGCATCTATCATTAGTTTAATGTGTAGATAATATATAAATGAATATAAAATATAGTCATCTAGTCTCGACACAATGGTCTCAAAGCTGTAAAAATCCAGTCATGGCTCAATTAGAGTACGAAATCTACAACGAAGAAATGCCATGGACCCCTCAGTAACTTGTAATGTTTAATAATCAAATAGTTAAGAAATATAGTAATTAGCATCTCAATGCCAATAGTATTAGTTCTAGAAAAATTTTGTACTACATTTTAAATTTTTTTCATATTTTTCATTCATTAGCTCTTTCCTTTTTCGCCAAACCACAAGGAGCTAAACCACCCTACATTTTCTCGGAGATTTTAACTTACAGTCAAATGTAAAATCGTTACTAGGACGCTGTTGGATTCTATACATATATTTTCAATTTCATAACGACATAACGACGATAAGAAACAGTCAATACAAAAGAGGGAATATATAAACAAATGAACTCATTTTGATTTGCAAGTTTTAATGACGAATGATCAACCACCACACGATTCATTCCATTGGTTCATATATCTTGTTCCGAAAGTACCGGACGTAATGATCAATAACTCCAAAATGGAACTGACACAGACCGATTTTGAAAAACTGACAAAGCGATAATATATATGATAAATTCATATTAGCCATACAAATAAAGATACTCAACTCATACACACAACAAGATGACTAATCGGAGTGTCACTGATATTCAATAGAGGATCCCCACAGATTTTTGAACAGTTGAATATTTTTGAGATGTTTACTTTTTGAGTCATGCGAAGTTTTATGTCCAAATTTTCAGTTTACAATATCCGCCACAATTGACCTTAAAAACAGAATATGAGTTTAGACTTAGATTCCAGACGGTAGTAGCTATCCGGATATATATATATATATATATATATATATATATATATATATATATATATATATATATATATATATATATATATATGTATATATATATATATATATATATATATATATATATATATATATATATATATATATATATATATATATATATATATATATATATATATATAGATATATATATATATATATATATATATATATATATATATATATATATATATATATATATATATATATATATATATATATATATATATATATATATATATATATATATATATATATATATATATATATATATATATATAGCAAAACGAAACACGATTTTTAAAACAAAACAGGATTCTTCGAGATTAGCAAATGGCAGTTTGTAGATGTGTGTGTGTTCGTGTATGTGTATATGTTGCAAAAACATGTAGTCACTTTTCTCGGAGATGGCTGGACGAATCAAACTTCTCAATTTTCTCAGAGACTGCTTAACCGATTAGTATGCATGAAAAATATAAAAAGTCCTATGCTCCCATACATATTACCTAAATTTCATTTGGACTTCTGGTTCCGGAACTACAGGATGGTATCAGTAATCACACTCATGTTTTCTCGTAGATGGCTGAAAAGATTTCCTTTATTTAATATTGGAATGGAAGATCTTAAGATCGCATAAAACTTCTTGTTTTACCTTTTTTTATAAATATAAAAATTGGTATAGAATACGCTAAAACTTAAAAAAAAATTTCCGAGGCCCAGAGGGAGTGCGAGTGTCATACCAATCGATTCAGCTCGACGAACTGAGCAAATGTCCGTGTGTGTGTGTTTGTGTGTGTGTCAACAAAGAGGTCGAGATCTCAGAGATGACTGGACCGATTTTGAACAAACTAATCGCAACTGAAAGGTCTCCCCGTCACCCTGAACGCTATTGAATGGTTTTGTTTCATGTCAAAATTTGACAAAGTTTTTTGACAATATCTGTCACAATTGACCTTGAAAACATAATATGTTTTTAGACTTAGATTCCGCATGGTAATAGCTATACAACAAGCCATAGATTGTTGAAATCCGTCCATTTTTGACAGAAATATCGATATTTTTGTGTAAACGACTTTTCCTTTTCCCCCTATTCCAACAGCAGGAGTTTTCAGCGCTGTATGAAAAAGCAATGCGAACGTGAAACACGATTTTTTACACTGTAACATACAATTGTTTCTGAGTACCAAAAAGACTGTGTACAGCATCTTTTTTCATGACTTTTTGCCTCGGACCGATTTTAGCATGGTTCATTTTAGGCAACATAATCGTTGTAAACTATAATGTAAGTATGACAAGATGATGGCAACATTTTCACGTTGAAAGTAATTCCATAATTTCCTGAATGAAGTTTCCTGAATTACGTTTGGATCCGACTTCTGATTTTGGAGCCACAGGATGTTATGTGAAGCGAAATTAAAATAATGCAACTCATTTTGGCTGAACCGATCAAAGATTCAAATGAAATCTAAGAACCATCTAAGATTCAAATGAAAAGTCTTAAGATCCTATAAAATATATTGCTTTTTAGTCAGATTCAACTTCCGGTTTATGGGATATAGAGTGATTAGTACAAAAATGTCCATTTCAAATAAATTAATCAGGTTTATCGGGATTGCAGATTTGGATAGTCGATACCCAAATAAACATATTTCAGTTTTAGTGGTATTCAGTTTTCGATTAAAAAATTGAATTCATGCAACGATTTCTCAAAGTTGTCTACACGGACTTTCGAACATTTTGAATCAAATGTAAACTGTACAGCTCATCAGGTGATTTTGTTTTGTTTTCGATTATAGAGGTTTTAACCTAAAGGTCATTCACCTCTTCGGGCCAGAAAAGCTTTTTGACCCTATGTTCGGGGTTGGGGATCGAACCCAGGTGGTCTGCGTGAAACCCATTCAGGTGAATTAAACTAACTTCGGCTACACCGATTTTTGAATTCTAGATCCAAGTATCGAATCGTTTCTCAAAGCGTTTTCTCAAAATAGGCCAAATCGAATTTCAAAAGCGAAAATTCAAATTAAACAATTTATGGTCCCATTCAAAATGATTCAATTTTTTCCAATTCTGACTTCGATGTGTCGGTATCAATTTTTTAACACACTTTGTACTACTTTGTTTTGTATGGGTCCATGAGACCTTTTATTTGAACCTGATGGAAATCGGTCACGCCATCTCTGATAAGATTGAGGAAGTAATTTGAATTAGGAATCAGTATATAATTCTAGAACTGGAAGTCGAATCAAAATAAAATTCATTTGAGATAATTATACCTTTCATTTGAATATAAGTATGTAAGATTGTCCCGGGTTGAATCGGCTGGGAAGTCTTTTGAAACAGAAGATCACAGATTCCACTACAGGAATGTGATACTAAGGCTTCCTATGTAAGAATTGGTTCAGCCGTCTCTGAGAAAAGTTGGTGAAGTTATTTGCAGTTTTTTTGCATTTATCACCCTGTAATTCCGGAACCGGAAGTGGAATTCGAATACAATTCAAGAACTTTGTATAGGACTACAAGACCTTTCATTTGAATCTAAGTTCATGAAAATCGGTTCAGCCATCTCCGAGAAAAGTGAATGCAAACAATATACATACATAAACACATACACAAGTGAGTGTAAACAATATACATACATACAAACATACACACATAAATACACACACAGACATTTTGCATACTTGATTTACTTGAAGTCGAATTGTATGTGTAACACGGTCTTCCGGGCGTCGATTCAAAAGTCGATTTTCACAACCTTTTCATAGGAGAATGGCAAGAACCAATCATAATTCAATACGTTGAAATTGAATGCTATGAAACACAATTTTCTGTACCGCAGTGTTGGCTAATTACTAATATCCAAGCGGAAAAACTGACCGATTTATGATAACCTGCAGAAAGTATAGTTTTAAAACAGGCCCGGTTGAAAAAACGTTGGCCGAACGCGTTCTTAACCTAACTAAACTAAGGTCCATCAACTAGGTGCGTATTGTTCAAGATTACTTTGACAGTTGTATGATTATGTTCATATATCAAACTTATATTACAGAGCTCCGGAACTTTTCTTCGCTTTTCTTATACATAAAGAATGAAACAACATAAAACTCCAAGAAACGATCAACGTTTCCTTTTACGGAATCAATTTTTTTGTTTAATACCATTTTGCAAGACTTCACAGGAAAGATAAAACTACAAACAGACAAATAATTTTATATTTGTTCACATTCAACGTAAATAAAAACCGGCTGTTCAAATTATGTTGAACCTACCAAAGCACATTCACCACCAACATCAAGCATTTCAATTCACCTCTTCTGCGTATCTCGGCAGAGATTACCTTGCATGCAGCGGAAAATAAACCCGGTGCTGTGGAGAAACATGAACCAGGTTTTTAGATCCACTTGTACAGTGGCAGTAAAAACAAAAACTTTTTGTTTATTTCAGCAACTCCAGGATTTCAAACACCAAAAAGAGCATAGTGTGCGGTAGGATCACCAGCCACACAAATCACCACTCGAAAACCTTTCAATCTTTATGCACCTTCTCCGAGCCGAAATGTTAAAAGCGCCGACAAAACCGCACACTGATTCGACCGACAGAGCAGCGCAGTCAGTCGAATGCACATGCATTTTTTCCTCCGTGTTTGGTCTGAGTGCCCCTAAACAAAACATAACTTTTTTTACCACCCACTTAAACTGATTGCATAATCCTCTGAGCTTGTTCCATTTCATCCAAATCTGGAATCGCTGCTGTTTCCGAATAGAACACCGAAAACCCAAATTACATACGTAGTTTCGTGGGTTTCACTGGTAGCTGAAATTACCGTAGACTTTTTTACCTCCTCTTAGTTTTAATTTCAAGCCAACTGAAAAAGCAACCATAACTCGTGCCTTTTCTGCACACTACTTCACTTCAATTCCAATTTTTCTTCCTGCTGGCCTACTTTACTGAGAGTGAAATCTACTTGACATCTATTCCGCCGTTCCAGTCGTGACACCATTATCAGTGGCGTAGAAAATTAGAACACGAACAGGAACATTTCGCACCGGCTTTAACACGCTTTTGATAGTACTTCAGCCGTACTTTGTGTAGGTAGCTACAGGATTAACCAAGGTTGAAGTCAGGACCGTAGCTAGAACCACGGTGGTCCTGAGGCAACAAAGTGAATTTTGGTCCCCTCATACGATAACCTGTTTTCAAATTTCAAAGTACACCTAGGGTTGTCTATAGAATGTAATAACATTGTATACGCTTGTTTCATTGAAATGAACTAAATAGTAATAAAATTCAGTTCGATAAAATATTCAAATTAAAATTTATTTATTTATTTATTTTTTTAATTATTCATTTATTTATTTATTTACTATTTATTTATTTATTTATTTATTTATTTATTTATTTATTTATTTATTTATTTATTTATTTATTTATTTATTTATTTATTTATTTATTTATTTATTTATTTATTTATTTATTTATTTATTTATTTATTTATTTATTTATTTATTTATTTATTTATTTATTTATTTATTTATTTATATACTTATTATTTTTTTATTTATTTATTTAATGCAAGTGTCAAGCAAATGTAGACTACATATAAATTGTATACAATGTTCACTTACATACTACGCATTATTTCTACGACAAAGCTGAGATTATATTTGATTTTTTGACATAGTAAGGTCAAGATATTCGCAGTATTGACTGTAATGGCGCAGTATTGACTGTCGATTGACTGGACTGTCGTTTATATGTAAAATGAAAAGAAGAGGCCCTAGGTGAAAGCCCTGAGGTACGCCAGATGCTACATTAATTGGTTCAGAGTTTATGTTTTGGAAACGAACTACTTGTACACGATTCGTTAAGTATGATTCAAGCCACTCCAGAAGGCTATGTTCTATGCCATATTTTTGTAGTTTGTATAGAAGTAATGGTGTGTCAGTACGGTCGAAAGCTTTACTAAAGTCGGAGTAAAGAGTTTCTATGTGGATGCCAGCGTCCATTGCGTTCAGAGTGAATGTCACAAATTCTAGGAGATCTGTTGTAGTTGAGCGGCCTTTGAAAAAGCCATGCTGCTTGTTAGTTATTACATTCTTCAGTTGGTGCAAAGCTTTTTGTTTACAATTTTTTCGAAGAATTTAGGAATGCAAGAGATAACTATTCCACGGTAGTTCCGAATTAGATTTTGAGCCCGATTTAAATATTGGTACAAGAAAAGGAGATTTCCACGCTTTATGATAATGAGAAGGAGACCCTTTGTGATGATGAGAAGGAGATCCTTTGTGACCCCTTTCCGTCGGGGACCCGCCCCACCTGCCCTATGCTAGCTACGGCCCTGATTGAAGTGCACTGGCAGGGTGTTACTCGGTTAAAAAGCCCTCCAACTTTCCATGGGTGGGGTGCAGAGTTTTGGGGGATTCAGTTGACACTTTGCACCATTTTCGTCGTTAGAAGTTTTACGATACTTTCGGTACAGTGCTTGCAATTTTTAGGGGACATTCAAAGCGTTTGATGTATGTACTGTGTTTAGAAGTCAACCTGGACTGACACAGTAGTACTTGAACAAAACATCCATTTAGGAATAAACCGAATTGTAGTTTGGCACAAGATGATGCTGCTTTCTGGGATTGTAATAGTTTTGATATTGTGTTATATTTGTATTTAGAGTCAGAAAATATGTTTCCCAGTTTTCTGGAATAAATATACTCTTATTCTTTCAGTCGTAGACCACGCGAGTCTCTGCTGTATACAGGAGGCGTCTCCATTCAACTCGGTTCATGGCTGTTCGCCGCCAGCCTCGGTAGCTGCGAAGAGTCCGCAGGTCGTCCTCAATTTGATCGATCCATCTTGCTCGCTGCGCGCCTCTTTTTCTTATACCGGTCGGATCGTTATCGAGGATAATTTTAACCAGGTTGTTCTCCGACATTCTAACAACATGCCCGGCCCACCGTAACCGCCCGACCTTGGCCGTTTGGACGAGGGTTGGTCCTCCCAGCAACTGATGCAGTTCATGGTTCATTCGCCTTCTCCACGTACCGTCTTCCATCCGCACTCCGCCAAAAATGGTTCTCAACACCTTCCGTTCAAAAAAACCTAGTGCGCGTTGATCCTCCGCAAGCATTGTCCAGAACTCGTGCCCGTAGAGGATAACCGGTCTAATCAGCGTTTTGAAGATAGTTAACTTCGTACGACGTCGAATTTTGCTCGATCAAAGCGTCCTGCGCAGTCCAAAGTAAGCACGATTTCCTGGCAATATGCGTCTCTGAATTTCTCTTCTGGTGTCATTATCGGCAGTCACCAGTGAGCCCAAGTACACGAACTCGTCGACCATTTCGATTTCATCACCGCCAATCAGAACTCGTAATGGGTGGCTGACTTTATCTTCTCTCGAGCTCCTGCCTTTCATGTACTTTGTCTTTGATACATTGATGTCAAGTTCGATCCGCTTGGCCTCAGCTTTTAGTCCGATGTACGTATCTTCCATCTTCTCAATGTTGCGTGCTATAATATCAATATCATCAGCGAAACCAAGTTTCTGAAATTCGTGCCACTCGTGTCTATCCTCGCTCTTCTTATCACACCCTCTAAAGCAATGTTGAATAGCAGACACGAAAGGCCATCACCTTGCCGTAGCCCTCTACACTTAAAAAAAGTTTTGGATTTTTTTTCTCAATAATTACAAAATAATCCGAAAAAGTTAAATAAAAAAAATCAGGATTTTAATTTTTTTTGATAATTTTTATTTTAAAGCGGTTATTAAAACCTACAGATTGATGACTATCCAATGCGTGCCTTTTGTAAAATTAAGAAGTTACAGCTAAAACAATTTACAGATATATTCGAAATTTGAAGTTCTCGTTGAAAGATAATCATTCAAACAGTAGAACTAACGTAACTACGTCAAAACGAATAAACACATGTAGAATCAAGGAGGTGTGCCGTACGTACCGGCGAATTGCTTACCTAAATTCTACCTGTTTCACAGCTATGCATCGTAGAACAGATATCAGTTTATAACAAATCTCTTTCGAAATAGTTACAATACTACAATATGGTTTTTTTTAAGTGTTGTAAACCATCCACATCGCAATACGATTTAGAGGAAGTACCTTCAGCAGCTTCAATCAACTCAGCATCTTCTGAAGCATCAGTAGCGGTGGAGTATTCAAGAGCACACAACATTGAACTCTTCAACAAGGGCATCGCAGGAATCAACGTGTCTCCGATATCAACGAAAAAAAACCGGAACGTTAATTATCCTCGAAAAAAATATTTGGATATTTTAAGAGGTATAAAAAAACAAATATTCGGGTTTCCGGCGGATGAAGAAGATCCAGATTACTCTAAACGAAAGCAGCAGAGTTGAGATGAAGTGATTACTAAAATGATAGAGCAGTTTGCTAAGCCTGATTGCACTAGAAATGAAAAAGTGCGTTTGTTGTCAGTCTTGCCAAACTCGTGGTCAAAGGAGAAAATAGCCACCCAAGGCGAACAAATACATTGTGTCGGAGGCAAGAGAATCAACGGACGAAAAAAGCCCAGAAACAAACGGGACGCAGCAGGAACGGAACGATAGAAAAAGATGTGCTTCAATATTTCAACAGCGATGACGTCAGCAGAGTAATGCCGGGATCAAAAGATTGCATCACAGTAAAAATGAATGGTAAGTGTGAACGCAAACAAAAACGATTGCTTTATTCATCATTGAAAGAAATTTATTTGGGTTATAAGGAGGAATTTCCAGATCAAAATATTGGATTTAGTACATTTGCAGCATTAAGACCAAAACACTGCAAGTTGCTTGGGAGTTCTGGTTCACATAACATATGTGTTTGCACAATCCATGAGAATGTTTCATTAATGATTCATGCTGTTAAAAAATATTTCAAGTATGATGATAAGAATTATTATTTAAAAAAGCTATTATGTGACTTATCAAAAAGATCCTGCTACCTCCGTGAATGTAAAAGATGTCCAGCGACACAAGATCTGGAGAGAAGCGTTTTAGACAATTTCGAGTAAAGAAGATTTGAACAATGGGTTTCTACTGACAGATGTGATCTAGAGAAATTTGTAAAACCAGTAGAAGAATTTGCAGCATATTTTTGCGAAAAATTAGAAAAACTTGGGATTCATGAGTTTTTTAAAAATCAGTAATCTGATTTTCTTAAAAAGGCAAAAAAGACAGGAGAAATTGTGATTTTTTGTGATTTTTCAGAAAATTTTTCATTTGTGCTTCAGGATGCTGTTCAAAGCCACTATTGGAACAATGATCAAGCAACCATTCATCCGTTTGAAATTTATTATAGAGAATCAGAAGAGCTTAAACATTTAAGTTTCATTGTGATTTTAGAAGTGCTTAAACACGATATCATCGCGGTTCAAGTATTTATTTCACACTTAATGTCATTTTTGAAAGACAAAATTCAAATTAAAAAAGCAATATTTATGTCTGACGGAGCTGCCTCGCAGTACAAAAACAGAAAAAAAAATTACAAGTCTCTGTAAATTTAAATCAATGTATAACATTGATGCTGAGTGGCATTTTTAGCAACTTCTCATGGTAAAGGACCATGTGATGCACTCGGGGGTAATTTAAAGCGAATGGCACGACGTGAAAGCTTGGCTAAACTACATGAACACCCAATCACAACTGCAAATCAATTATATGAATGGGCAGAGCAGAGACGTCGAGATGCATTCACAACCATGTCTTTTTGTTACGTGTCACAAGAATAATATGAGCCAGGTGTGACCGAGTAGAGTAGTGTTTAAAAGGATATCGAAATGATTCCAGGCACACAGAAATACCATTCTTTCGTTCCGATTTCAGAAACCACAATCGTCACAAGGCTGTATTCGAATGACGATGCACGTAGTACTCATACAATTTTCAAAAACCTAATACCTTAAATATAATTAAGAATTGTTCATGTACATGTAATACTTGTAGATATAGCAAGCAAATAAACAATTCATGGGAATATATAAAATGGCGTTATAATCAAATATTCAAGTATCTCAAGAACAGCTACTTTTAGAAGAAAGGATATCATGAACAAATTTATTGCCTTTAACCTGTAGTATAACATTCTACTGTTTGAATGATTATCTTTCAACGAGAACTTGAAATTTCGAATATATCTGTAAACTGTTTTAGCTGTAACTTCTTCATTTTTCAAAAGGCACGGATGGGATAGCCATCAATCTGTAGGTTTTAATAACAGCTTTTTTTAATGTATTTTTTTTGGATCATTTTGTAATTATTAAGAAAAAAATTTTTTTCGGTGTATATTTTGTCTAGAGTTACCAATCGATTCCCTACAACTTCTTCCTGAACGCCATTTTTGTACAATTAACGGTTTCCGAGTTACAACGATTTGAAGAAGGCAATTTTTGTGAAATGCAAAAATACATACGCCCTTTTTAAAAATCAGTCCATCAAAATTTATGGTTTGCCATACTGAAGCCATGTGCAAAGTTTCATCCAATTCGGAGAAGGTTTGATTTTGTCACTTTTTCATCTACTCACTCCTGGAATTGCTCAGTATCAATATTGTGGATGACGCATTTTTGTTCTAATTTTTGAGCCTTCCTCACCTTCTGTCAAGTGTTATTGAAAATAATACGCATTTGTACAGTACGCGTCCAAAGTACCGACTACCGTTGCTTTCAATATCGTACATCATTTCACTAAAGTCCAATCCTCACATGGATGGGATGGTTTTTTTTGTCTGGCTTCGACGAAGCAGTCGACGTAAGTATGTGTGCCGACGGCAAAAATTGCAGATCGTTCCCAACGAATTTCCTCAACCTCATTCGTTCGGTAACTTTTACAACATTACGTCATCAAAAAACGTTCCGTCATTAGGTCGACAATGTCTGAAGACCGGCTAAATGATCTAGTCTCGCAAAGAGTTTCGGAAACGTTCTTTTCGGTACAACGCAGTTAACTTATTGACGAATCGTAACTGAATATTACGTTAAAATAATAGAATGCCCGAATTTGAACAAAAATTCTTATCTTTTTATCAACTTATAAACTCATTCCCACCGTATCTGTCGACGCGATCGGATGTGTATTCGCTTTAATCCAGTCCAGTACAGTCCGCATTAATCCGCTTTCAAGGTCGTTCTTTTGTTTTCGCAGTGTCGATTGTGATCGGACACTCGGGTGTGCGAGTGAGTTGAGTTTTTTTTGCACCGAGTTAGATATCGTGATTTGTGCTTTTTCTTCGTGGAGGTTTTTTCACCGTCACACAGCCATAGATAGACAATTGTGATTGTGCTTTTTTCCTCACGGAGTTTTAGGCATCTATTGAAGAGGCAATCGACCAAGATCAGGTCTTGGTGGCCGTTTGTTTTTGAAGCCGAACAAGCTAAGTATTGTTTGTATTTTATTGCTATCCTCTGATTATTTCACTTACACCATACATAATCAAATCTGTGCGGAGATAGCTCCGTGTAATAATAATGGTTCCCCCCCCTCCGGATGAAAAAATGGAGACAGATCCAAAACCACCCCCACTTGTCACTACCCCTTCAGCTGACAATAAGATTCCGAGGGTAAAGAAGTATCCCGATGATCCTTTGCTTTCGACCGGTTCCTGTGTGGTCTATTTCCGGACCAAGAACAACAACAAATTTAACCTTATAAAAATATCTCACGAATTGACTTCACGATACTCTACTATTACACGTATTGATAAAGTACGCCCAGGGAAGCTTAGGGTCTTGTTAACCAGCTCAAAGCAGGCTAACGAGATCGTTCAAAGTGATCTTTTTGCGCGGGAGTATTGTGTCTACGTGCCAGCCCGCGAAGTAGAAATAGACGGCGTAGTCACAGATGCGAGCCTGACATGCGAAGATCTTCTTAAGTACGGGGCCGGCGGTTTCAAAGACCCCGTACTTAAGAATGTAAAGATACTGGATTGCAAACGGCTGCATTCAGTGTCGATCGCCGGGGATGGTACAAAATCCTATCCCCAATCAGACTCTTATCGAGTGACCTTCGCCGGCTCGGCATTACCCAACTACGTTCTCCTGGACCGGGTTCGTCTGCCTGTTCGTCTCTATGTGCCGCGAGTCATGAATTGCTCCAATTGCAAACAATTGGGGCATACAGCCTCTCATTGTGGTAATAAGTATCGTTGTGCTAACTGTGGAGGGGCTCACGCGGATGGCTCTTGCGGGAAGAGCATCGAAAAGTGCCTCTACTGTAGAGAGGACCATCATGACCTCGCGGCATGCCCTGCGTACAAACTGCGAGGAGATAAATTGAAACAGTCTCTCCAGTCTCGTTCCAAACGGTCTTTTGCAGAAATGCTCAAGAGTGCTACGCCACCTAAACTCACCGGAAACCTTTACGCTTGCTTGTCAACTGACGAGTGTGATTCTGACGATCCCCAAGAAGGTACATCTTCGGCAGTCCCTCACAGCTATAGGAAGAGGATAAATATTTCCTCTCACAAGCTCCCTAGCAAGGGTTCGAAGGTATCTTCTGAGGGTCCCCCAAAAGTAACAGCAATGGGAAGTGCTGGTAAAATGAAAAAACCAAAGCAAACAGCTCCTGATCTTGAGAAACTCAGATCTAAAAAGGAATTCCCGGCACTTCCTGGGTCATCAAAATCCCCAAGTGTCCCAGAAAACCAACCAGAAAATCGACCGAGTGCTGGATTCATAAAATTCTCGGATATTGTGGACTGGATTTTCACAACTTTCAATATTTCCGACCCCCTGAAACAGCTTATGATGAGTTTTATACCCACAGTCAAAACATTTCTGAAGCAGTCAACTGCAAAATGGCCCCTCATTTCAGCGATTGTATCCTTCGATGGCTGATTTATTGAACGAGGTAATGGATCCGATCACTGTTTTACAGTGGAACTGTAGAAGTATCATACCGAAAATAGACCCCTTCAAAGTATTAATAAACATCTTGGAGTGTGACGCATTTGCCTTATGCGAAACATGGCTAGCTTCTGAAATACCAATTACCTTCCATGATTTTAATATAATCCGCTTGGATCGAGAAAACCCCTACGGAGGAGTACTTTTAGGGATCAAAAAGTGCTATCCCTTCTACCGGATAAACCTCCCTTCGATACCAGGTGTTGAAGTTATTGCATGTCAAATCACAATGAAAGGCAAGGACCTTTGCATTGCTTCCGTATACATTCCCCCAAGAGCTTCGATTGGGCACCAACGGCTTTGTGACATCATGGAGCTCCTTCCTACACCTACGTTAGTTTTAGGAGACTTCAACTCTCATGGTACGGGATGGGGCTGTCTTCAGGATGACAACAGATCAACTCTGATCTATGACCTTTGCGATAACTTCAATATGACAATTTTAAATACGGGAGAAATGACACGGATTCCTGCACCACCAGCAAGACCAAGTGCGCTGGATCTTTCCATTTGCTCGACATCGCTACGGTTGGATTGCACGTGGAAGGTAATCCCTGATCCCCACGGTAGCGATCACTTGCCTATCGTCATCTCAATTGCCACCGGATTAAGACCATCGAAGACAATCAATGTTTTGTATGACCTCACACGAAATATTGATTGGAAAAGATATGCAAACTCTATATCTGAGAAAATAGAATCAACACAAGAACTTCCTCCGGAGGAAGAGTACACGTTTTTGGCTGGCTTGATTCTCGGAACCGCGATTCAAGTTCAGACGAAACGTGTACCGGGCGCGAAAACTAACATCCGTCCTCCCAACCCGTGGTGGGACAAAGAGTGCTCAGAGTTAAACGCTAAAAAATCTGCAGCGTATATCATTTTTAGAAAAAACGGAACACCTGATAATTATCGGAATTACGCGGCGTTAGACATGCAAATGAAGAACCTAATTAAAGCAAAGAAACGCGGATACTGGCGCCGTTTCGTTGACGGATTAACAAAAGAAACATCGATGAGCACTCTTTGGAACACAGCCCGACGAATGCGCAATCGAAACACCACGAACGAAAGCGAGGAATATTCTAACCGCTGGATATTCGATTTCGCTAAAAAAGTGTGTCCCGACTCTGTTCCGGACCAGAAGATCTCCCGCGTCGCGACAGCGAATACAAACGAAACACCGTTTTCGATGGTAGAGTTTTCTCTTGCACTTTTGTCGTGTAACAATAAAGCCCCGGGGCTAGACAGAATCAAATTCAACTTGTTGAAAAATCTGCCTGACCCTGCCAAAAGGCGCTTGTTGAATCTATTCAACAAGTTTCTTGAGGGTAATATTGTCCCTCATGACTGGAGACAAGTGAGGGTTATCGCCATTAAAAAACCAGAGAAACCTGCCTCCGACCACAATTCGTATCGGCCGATTGCTATGCTTTCCTGTATCCGGAAATTGTTTGAAAAAATGATTCTCTTCCGCCTAGACAATTGGGTCGAGACCAATGGCTTGCTTTCAGATACACAATTTGGTTTTCGCCGGGGCAAAGGAACGAACGATTGTCTTGCGTTGCTCTCAACCGAAATTCAAATGGCATTTGCTCGTAAAGAACAAATGGCATCAGTCTTCCTAGATATCAAGGGGGCTTTCGACTCAGTTTCAATACATATCCTATCTGAGAAGTTGCATAAGCATGGTCTTTCACCAGTTTTGAATAACTTTTTGTATAATCTATTGTCCGAGAAACATATGCATTTTGCGCAGAATGATTTGTCGACAATACGATTCAGTTACATGGGTCTTCCTCAGGGCTCATGTTTAAGCCCCCTTTTATACAATTTTTACGTAAACGACATCGACAAATGTATAAACACATCTTGCACGCTAAGACAACTTGCCGACGACAGCGTTGTGTCCATTATAGGACCCAAAGCTGCCGATCTCCAAGGACCATTACAAGATACCCTCGACAACTTGTCGACATGGGCTCTTCAAATGGGTATCGAGTTCTCTACGGAGAAAACTGAGCTGGTTGTATTTTCAAGGAAGCGAGAACCAGCACAATTACAGCTTCAACTAAGGGGTGAAACCATAGCTCAGGCCTTCACATTTAAATATCTCGGGGTCTGGTTCGACTCCAAAGGCACGTGGGGATGTCAAATTAGGTATCTGAAACAAAAATGCCAGCAGAGAATTAATTTTCTTCGCACAATAACCGGAACTTGGTGGGGTGCTCACCCAGGAGACTTGATCAGGCTGTACCAAACAACGATATTGTCCGTGATGGAATACGGATGCTTTTGCTTCCGATCCGCGGCGAACACCCATTTCATCAAGCTGGAAAGAATTCAGTATCGTTGCTTGCGTATAGCCTTGGGTTGCATGCAGTCGACTCATACGATGAGTCTCGAAGTGCTGGCGGGCGTTATACCACTTAAAAACCGATTCTGGGATCTCTCATATCGATTGCTGATTCGATGCAATGTCTTGAATCCGACGGTGATTGAAAACTTCGAAAGGCTTGTCGAGCTCAATTCTCAGACCCGTTTTATGTCCTTGTATTTTGATTACATGGCTCAGAATATTAATCCTTCTTCGTTTGTTTCCAACCGTGCTCATTTCTTGGATACTTCTGATTCTACTGTGTTTTTCGACACATCCATGAGAGAAGAGATTCGTGGGATTCCGGATCACGTACGCCCTCAAGTGATCCCTAATATTTTTTATTATAAATTCAGAGCAGTTGACTGTGAAAGGATGTTTTACTCTGATGGGTCAAATCTCAACGGATCCACAGGCTTTGGTATCTTCAATAAAAACATCACCGCTTCGTACAAACTCAGTGATCCGGCTTCAGTCTACGTCGCAGAATTAGCTGCTATTCAGTATACTCTTGAGATCATTGAAAATTTACCCAAAGACCATTACTTCATTGTCACGGATAGTTTAAGTTCAATAGAAGCTCTCCGTTCAATGAAGCCAGGAAAGTATCCCCCATATTTTCTGGGGAAAATACGGGAACACTTGAGAACTTTATCTGGTCGGTCTTATTTAATATCCTTAGTCTGGGTCCCTTCGCATTGTTCCATTCTGGGAAATGAAAAGGCAGACTCATTGGCTAAGGTGGGTGCATTAGAAGGTGAAATTTATGAAAGACCAATCTGCTTCAATGAATTTTTTAGCATTTCTCGTCAGAGGACACTCGAAAGTTGGCAAACTTCATGGAGCAATGACGAACTGGGAAGATGGCTATACTCCATTGTTCCCAAAATATCGACGAAACCTTGGTTCAGGGGGATGAACGTGAGTCGCGATTTCATTCGTGTGATGTCTCGACTCATGTCAAACCACTACACATTCAACGCACATCTCCGGCGTATTGGGCTCACGGAGAGCGGTCTCTGCACCTGTGGCGAGGGTTATCAGGACATCGAGCATGTCGTGTGGTCGTGCGTAGAGTATCGCGACGCCAGGTCGAAGCTACTGGAATCCCTTAGGGCCCGAGGTAGACCACCTGAGGTTCCGGTCCGAGATGTGATGGCGAGTCGGGATAGTTCATATATGTTTCTCATATATCAGTACCTTAAACACATTAATATCCAAGTGTAATCTGATATACCTCGCTCAGAAAGTATAATCTCCACCTACAGGTTCGACACTAATATCCGCCCGATTCTCTCGATCCCCGTCCCTGTCCACCATCTTCATTGGAACTAACAAGATCTTTTTTTTTTTTTTGTCACTAACTATTCGTTCCCCCTTTCTCCGTCTCTTCACCATCTCGATGGCAACTAATTAGATCTTTGTAGTTTTCAGACATTTTGTTTCCATACCCCCTATTTACCTCGGTTTCCACAATATTTACTTTTTTTTTTCATTCTCTTCCGTAACATCACCATCACCGTCTACGGTTCTACGCTCCAGTCGATGACCAGCATGCGGGCCACCCGCCGGGCCTTCGTAGCCAGGGGGTGTTTCCCGCGGACCCACACGAACCGAAAGGAATCGGCCATAGATAGCGCCATCTGGAAGACCCATGCAACATACAATGGATTCTAGAAAATCTAAGACGACATAATCTAATGATACTATTCTAGTTTTAAGTTAGTCGTTAATTAAGATTAGAAAATACCCTTGGCATCTTAGAGCTTAAGCAGTGTGCCTAAAAATATATTATATTGTTGAATAAAAAAAAACTTATAAACTGACTTAGTTTATGAATGTTTGACCACCTCCCCCTCAATTTTTAAAATGGAGTAAAAGTTTCCATTCAGTGCACTCTCAAAAGTAAATTAAAATAATTAACTCTTCTGCTTATCAGAAATCACCAAATAACTATCTCCGGCTGCTCAAAAATGTTGAGGGCAACTTCTAAGCAGAAAAATCTCCTAACTGTATTTTCATCACACAAATCCAAGAGATTTTGTTGACAAACAAAATTGAGCCATTTATTATCAATTGCCTTTGAAAGTCAAAATTTAGAAAATAACATAAAGTCTAAGTAGAAATGGACGCCAGGCTTCAAGTAACCATTAACAACAAATTTAAATTAGTCTAACGACAAATTAATAAAGCATAACTTTCTCACTGTAGTTTCAATTGCACTTTTTTGTACAGCACTACACTGAAGTGGATCTTTTTCCGCTACAAAGTTAGCAACGAACTCCAAGTACGCAATAAAACAACGCTTCATTTTGTAGTCTCTCGACAACCCGGCAATAATTACGAGCTCGCAGCCATTTAGTCCAAGTGCAGAGCTACTTCTGTGAATCAGAAACCGGATGGACGAACAACGCCAACAGGTGAGCTGAAATGCAGGACGAAACAGTTTTCCGCCTACCTAACGAGTCGGTAGGCTTTAGCTTCGAGGCATAAATTAGCAAGATAATATCTCTGGCTTGCAGCGAGTTTTGGCCTAGTGTGCTGCTCTTCAGCAGCGTAGACCAAAACGGTTCCGTAACGAGTAACAATTCTTGGTGCAGATTCCGAGTACCGCTTCTGTTATGAACCAGTGTGTGGGTTTCAGCAGAAAGGAGGATAATTATGACTCATTACTGGAAAATCTGATACCCATCGACAACGAGAGGAACGAATGAGTTCATAGACTCATAAATTTAGTCGAGCACTGATTGGTTCCTAGTGTGAGCAGCCGAGGAGATCCTACTATAGAAAAAGCAAATTATTTCTTCGGAACTAGTGCTGCTATCCCGCAGCCATTTAATGAGTAAAAAGTAATCCAAACAGAAGTGGTAGCGATTTATTACTAATTAGTGCACATCGAATGGCATCGTTGGAGAAAATGAAGGGTGTTTTTAATAATGTCTCAGCACGCTTCTCAGAATTAATGGCGATTTTTTAAACGATAGTAGTTGCTGAATTTAAAGAAGCTGAACAGTTAATAACCAAATCAGAATCACTATGAAAACGAGCTTTTGAAAGGAGCGCTGGAAATCTGAGTATCATATATCATTCGGTTCACCTAGAACGGGTTAGTTAATAAATCTAGTTTATAGGATTTGTAAGTTGATAGCTAAACAAACTCACTTTGGTTGTTCCGATCCCCGGTTTCCGAAAACAGAACAATCGGAAGTCGTGATCAGAAGACTCTGGAGTGGAGCTAACTTCGATTTCTCAGAGACGGAACCAATTTGCACAAACTTAGAATCAAACGGAAGATCTTATAATATCATATGTTACTATTAAATTTTACTCGGATATGACTTCCAATTGTGGAATTACAGGATGATAAATGTTTGAAATCTCAAACCTACATTCCAAGTTTCGCTCTACGCCGTGAAAAATCTACGAAACTGATTGCAATATAAATCCAATTTGTAGGTCTTGTTAGCTGAAGGCAAAACAAACCTTCTCTGGTTATACCGATCACCGGTTTTCGATTTCGGAAAAGCTGGAAATAGTGGACACAAATTCCAAAGTGGAACACGTCTTGATCTCTTAGAGATGACTGAAACGATTCTCACAAATTTTGATTCAAATCAAAGATCTTACAGTGCTATAGATTTGCTATTGAATTTTATCCGGATCCGACTTCAGATTAGTACGATTACCGTCATTTAAAGTGAAAATTCGAAAAACGTGCAAACTTTGTTAAATATATAAAAACGCTCAACATTCAGGGTGAAAAACTGTTGAAAATCGACTGCCAGAACTTGAAAGCAACAACGCACACAACTTCACACAGTTTTCGCATTAACAAAATATCTATTCACTAACAGCTGGAAGTTGCTCCCAACACTGCATACGGGAATCTAAATATGCAACGGTGCACAACAGAGAACGAAAAAAATCCTTGATTTTGCTCAGTGACATTGCGGTTAAAGTGTTTTCTACCCTTTGGTCGGGATGCCTCTCACATAATTCTAGCCTCAACGAGAGTGTTTGCACAAAGTTGGGATTTCATGTTATGCTCAAACCCACAACCGCTTCGTTCCACCTAGCGAACAGGGCTGACAACTTGCACAGTGGAAAACTGATACCTGGCTTACTCCACAGTAAAACAAGCATTCCCAAGATTCCATTCGCCATTTCTATTGCACTGTATGATGTCGTATGGAAAAACAACTCACAAAAAAGTTAATTTAACTTTGCACTTCCAAAACAGGAGGGCTATTGGCCCTGTGACAAATCTGCTAATCCGAATAATTGAAATTAAAAATTAACTTACAAAAAATAGTAGTTTTCCCGAACTTTTTCCCCTTTCGTAACCCCAAACACCGCTCTGCATATGCTACCAACTTTGCTTGCAACGATGATACTTTCAATTTAATGCTGAAAAAAAGCAAAGTTCAAATAGTTTGTGACACGTTTTCCTGGCAAAAGCAGGATTTGGTCTGCCGTCGAATGCTTCAAAGTTTTTAGACAAGACTACAAACTTTCACTATGACCACCGCTCTACAGTGAGTGTATTTAATCAACTAATTGAGTCCATGGTTAGGAGATTTATGCGGGCGATTGAACACTGGAATTAAGAATAGAGGAAACTGTTATTAGTTGAAGTGAGCTCATCGTTTGGCTTTCTAAATCAGTTCTGTACGTTTGTTTACTCTTGTTTTTAGGAAAATATTGATTTTTCAATTGATAAATATCAACTTGGGTCTGATTTCGTTCCTATCTAATTACATGATATCCAAATTCCTGAACTTAATTCGTTCTGCATTGCCTGTATTCAAACTAGCATTACTAACTATGTTATTTCCCCTATAAATTTCATTCTTGGAAGGGTGTGTTCATGTTTGTGAAATTGTGCTGTAGTTTCAAGAAATTTATTTGATTTCCAGTCTGCGGAATTACAAAGTAAAGAATATTAAAACTATCATATAACCGCACAGCAGAATCTAGTCACAGAGAAGCTCACAATATAACATTATTCCTATTCATTTCTCAACACGAAAAAAGATATCAGCGTAATATAAACCGTTTTTGTAGACACTCAATGACGTTAATTTGTTGATTAATCGTACCTATAGTTATGATGATTTGGCTCTTCAAACAACAACAACTACAAATAGCTTGCCAAACCATACAAGTTTTGTAACTTTACTTAGACATTTACTTATAATTCCATAATCACGCTGTCAAATTTGTTCCTGCTTAAGCTTTTATTGCATTAATGGACATGTATTCTACCGCTTTGTTTTTTATTTGAACGAAAAGAACGCGGTGTTCCGTCCTTTTCAACCACAGGATCAGCCTAAGGTTGCTGTCAGAGTGAAAGCGTCACGCGATGAGTCTAGGCGCGCGTGCGAGCTAGTTGTATTTGATCAAAGCAAACCTGTCAGAGTGAATGCGATGCGATAACAGTACATTGTATTGAATCGCTTCGCATCGCGTTCCGCGCTCACTCTGACATCAACCTAACAATCGCATTTCGCGGGGATTTGAAGTTATCGTTCCGCTTGCTGCCAGATACTGAGGTTTTATAAAGTAACAAAGTCGACTTTTTAGTACAAACGCTCGAATAAAGAACCATTCATTTCGAGTTTCATAATATGTCCTCTGGTTGCCGATTGAAAGTAAACCGATCACATACTGTCGAGGGATTTTGCTAAGTCATGATGGGGTATAGACGGATTTTCCACACTTTTGTATTGTTTTTGCCTTTCTCGTAAAGAAAGGCTATACAATCACTGTGAAAACCGACCTTTGAACAGAGGCCTTTGTATGGGACCTTTCATTTGAATCTATGTTTGTAAAAATCGGTTCAGCCATCTCCGAGAAAAGTGAGTGACAATATTTGTCACACACACACACATTTTCTCAGTTCGTCGAGCTGTGTCGAATGGTATATGACACTCGGCCCTTCGGGCCTCGGTTCGAAAGTCGGTTAGCACAGTGATTGCATAGCCCAAGTAGCATGTTTAGTTGGTGTCCTGTATTTTTCTAATAATTGTGCAATTTATCAAGTTAGTTTATACCTTATGATAAAAAAAGAACCGAAATTTTCATTTTAAATTCCCGCACTTGTCAAATCGGTAAACTTTTATTCTCTCAACGTGGGCAACACTTTTATACACATTCTGTCAAATTTTGACGCATATCGTACGATTAGTTTTTGTTTGGCGACTATACAAAGAAGTTGAAAAATTTTCGTGTGGCGATTTTTATAATGGATGAAAATTCAGAACAACGTGCGTGCATCAAATTTTGTGTTGCAAATGGATTTAAGTGTTCCGAAACGTTTAAAATGTTAGAAAAGGCCTTTAGTGAATCGTGTCTAGGAGAAACACAGGCATACGAGTGGTATAAACGCTTCAAAGGTGGTCGTACAAGCTTGGATCATGATGAGATCACTGGCCGCCCAACAACATCTGTTACTGAAGAAAACATTGAATCGGCGAAGCAAATCGTGTTGCAGAATCGTTCTGTACCGATTAGAGAAATTGCTGTATTGTTGGGCATCTCTTATGGATCAGTCGAACACATTTTAACTGATGTTTTGGGTTTGAAACGCGTCGCTTCTCGGCTGGTGCCAAAATAGCTGAATTTCATTCAAAAACAGCGTCGTGTAGATGTGGCCAAAGAGATAATTTCCAACGCAGATAGTGACCCCACATTTATCGAATGCATCATAACTGGTGATGAGGTGTGGATCTATGAATATGACGTCGAAACCGCACAACAATCGACCGAATGACGCTTCGAAGGCGAGCCGTTGTTCTAAATTTTCATTCATTATAAAAATCGCCACACGAAAGTTTTTTAACTTCTTTGTATAGACGCCAAACAAAAACTAATCGTACGATATGCGTCAAAATTTGACAGAATGTGTATAAAAGTGTTGCCAACGTTTAGAGAATAAAATTCTATCGATTGGACAAGCGTGGGAATTTTAAAATGAAAATTCCGGTGCTTTTTTATCATAAGGTATTACTATTCTAGTAACAGTTGCGTAAAGGAAAAAGCGCAATTTTTCTGTGTTGTGCAACATATCTATAAGTTCTTTCGTTATTACGAATAATTATTCACAACGATTGTGCAAATGATACAAACACTCATGCGTCGATGCCATCACAAAGGCAGTAATAAAATCAACGAAAAAAGAATTGTGAAATCCGTGAAAACTACTATGTAATGTAAACAAGAAATGGAATGATGTTTATAGAAAAACATAAGATACTTAATTTCTGGTGAATAAGATTCACATTTGATTTTCAATACAACTACTCTTAACACAAACAAGAATCTTGAAAAATAATCTGCACATGAGAAATGATAATGCTACATATTGTAGAGTTGATCTGTTGTGTTTTTTGTTTATTGAAAAATCGACAACGAACTGCATTTTTATGGTGAAACATGTATTCGTACGCCCGTAATTTTCCAGCGCCTTTGAATTAACGTGTTTTGATGATCATACACCAATTTCTGTGAAAATAATAGTGTACAGTAATATTTTTTTATTAGAATCATCGGAAGAGCGTTTAAAATACATGTATTCAAACATTCATAAAATTTTCAGACGATTTAGATCAAACTAAAATTTTATTGAACTTGAAAAATCTCGAAATGAGTTTTTCTTGAATATTTTCCAATATAGCATCGATGGTAACAGTGAGTTGAGTGGTTCACGCAACGTAATGACTTATATTATCTAAATAACAAGGAACATGAACATGTTGATATTTCGGAAAGAAAGCTTAGATTTTTATAAGATTAAATCTTTTAGTTGAACTATGAGAGTAACTATTACGAACATAACTTTAGGTTCAATATCTTTAAAAAGTGATGTCAGGTATGCTCATTTTTGTTCGCGAGATGAAAGCCGAACACAAATTATCTGATTGGTTTTTGTTTTCATTGCATATGTAATGCTGTATATCTGAAACTTTTATGTTAATATTCTCATGTCTGCAAGTTTTGCGTTCATTTCAAACAGATAAACCTTGCACAACTTTTTTGCAAGTTTGAATTTTATATCATTGTCTTCCTAAAACTAAAGAAAACTGCACACATTGACCTAAAAATTCATGAGGCAGTCAAAACTATGCGGACTCAGCAAAAAAAGATTTTTTACAGCAAGGTTCTCAATTCGGCTTATCATTTTTTGCCTTGCGAAGAGCATCATTTCGCTAATTTTTCTTCCACAAGATTTGTAGCCATTTTGCCGTATATTGTGTCCGATACAATAATGACAGTCGTTTGGAAAATGTTTGATAAGTTGCACAATTGTTACAGTTACTCCCGTTTTACATGACGATGTAAAAAATTTGGCAAAACTTCTATAACTAGTTTTAGATGTACTTAAAGTTGCTCTACAGTGGTTTTTTCGGTAATATTGTGAAAAGTAACAGTGATAAGTTGCACAACCAATTTTAATATATTTAAAAATCTTTCTGAACATATCTAATATAAATAACAATTCTAAAACAGTTGTAGAATATCTTGAAATTTCAATAAGTTACATTTGCTACTTGGGAGCTTTTTCATATGAGAAAGGCAAAACGTTTTCCTAAACTTTTGGATACAATGAGGAAAATTCATCACACTCGCTTGCCTTGTTCACACTCGGACGACAGTTTTAAAGTTGTCAGGCACATATAAGTAAACCATGGTAAACTTATATGTGCCTGACAACTTTCAAACTGTAAACCATGGTCGAAAATCGTTCATTTCATTTTGTGCGTTAGACGGAACTGGACGTCTTTCCAGCAGCATCAGCAAAACCAAACCTTCTGTGTGGTGTAGGGGTAGATGGGGTAAAACGCACCCCCTAACGAAATGTAGCTATATCTTAACTATAGAGAATAACACGGAAGAGTTTCATGCATGACTATCTTCCGTAATCATTATTTCTAAAAATTACGTACAAATACTCGCTGAATGCATTGAAAAATACATGAAATATCTTATTTTCCAAAACCCTTAAAAATTGTCTATTGAAATATATGCGGGCATGACTCCCGATCGTGAAAAACGTGAAAAATATACATTTTAAATTACGCGAAGTGACGATTATCTTAACATAGAGGCAGGATGATCTTAAACAACGGGTAAATATCCATCAAAACAACGGATTAAATCTCATGACAACCACGGGGCAATATGCAACCTCATAGAGCTTTTTCTTCTTATTTAAAGAAAGCTTTCGACTTTTCGGTGACGAAATATTTGCCACGTGGAAAATTGTCCACTATTATTCATTAAATTGATAACTTATGGATAATTTCTGTAAGCGAATTCTTGAGCATTTTGCCTCACACAATTCGGGTTGTTTTGCCCCCAAAAATATGAGACGATATAATTGACGATTTCTCAATAAAATTGCAAATACATCGTCTATATTAGAACTAATTTTAGAAATTCGAATGATTGGCAAAGAAATTCACTGGTTACATAATTAAAATCGTCTTCCTCACCCTAGAAAATTACTATGGAAAGAACATAAAAAAATACTTATAACAGATTTGATTTTTTTTAATTTTTTCAGATATGATTGAACCATCGCTACCAAAATTTTATAGTAATCTGTTGTTATGGCGGACTTTCAGTTTCATTAAAATTTTAGTGAAAAAAATTGGTAACTTTTGAGATAAGCAAAAGGTGCATTATGCCTCGGGGTGCGTTTTACCCCAGAGGCACCCCTAATGCCTCAAACGCTCAGGTCCCGCTCTCATTCGCTCTTTGGACGTTGCCCAAGTAGCAAATGTAACTTATGGAAATTTAAATAGGTTCTACAATTGTTTTAGAATTGAAAACCTCGCAGTAAATACTATTTTTCTGTCGAGTCAGCATAGTCTTAGCTGCCTCTTGAAATATTTGGTCAGTGTGTGCAGTTTTCTTCATTTTTAGAAAAACAATTCGAAACTTGCAAATAAGTTGTACCGGATTTATCTGCTTGAAATGAACGCAGACTTGCCGACATGCGAATATTATCATAAAAGTTTCAGAAATACAGCATTACATACGCAATGAAAACAAATATCAATCAGATTATTTGTATTCGGTTTTCATCCTGCAAAAAAATGAACAGACCTGACATCACTTTTCAAAGATATTGAACGAAAAGTTAAGTTCATCATAGTTACTCTCTCATAGTTATATATTACCGATTGAGCAACTTGTTTTTGCAACTACAGCACATGGGCTCACCAAAATAATACCTACAGTGCGTATCACAAATGTCGGGTTCACTAAGATGAATGACTAAACTGTATTGTTGATTAAGTCAACTAGTTTGATTGAAATAAAAACAATTGTTTTTAAAAATTGAAAAATTTCTCTTTTCAATATTTCAGTGTTTATATTTCCTTTTATTTAGGCAAAATAAATCATTACGTTGGGTCAACCATTCTCTTTCCAACACACTGTTACCATGGCATTGAATATTGGAAAATATTGAATAAAAATTCATTTCAAGAAGAAACAACCAGCAATATGATTAAAATCGTCTGAAAGGTGTATTAATGTTTGATAGCTTTCTTACACATATTTTAAACACAATCCCAATAATATTCATTGAAAAGAATAGATCGATATTTCAATAGAAATTGAAGTGCAATCATCAAAACACGTACATTCAAAGGCACTTGAAAATTTCAGGCGTACAAAGACATGTTTCACCATCAAAATGCAGTTCGTTGTCGATTTTCTATTTACTAAAACATAAAAGATCAATTCTACAATATGCAGTATTACCATTTATTTATGTGCAGAATATTTTTAAAGTTCCATGTTTCTGTTCCGAGCAGTTGTTTTGAAAATCAAATGTAAAACTTATTCATTAGAATTTATATTTGCTATGTTTTTGTAAACATCGATTCAATTCTTGTCTAAATTACGTAGTAGTTTCCATAAGTTGCCCAATAGTTTTTTCGCTGATATATTTGCTGCATTTGTAATGCGGTCGATGCATGAGTTTTTGTATTAGTTGCACAATAATTGTGAATAAATGTTCGTGACAACGGAAGAACTTAAAGATATGTTGCACAACACAGAAAAATTGCTCTTTTTCCAAAACACAACAGTTACAAGAATAGTAATATAAACTAATTTGATAATTTGCATAATCATTAGAGAAATACAGGACAGCAACTTAACGTGCTACTTGGGTGTTGCCTTCTCAAGCGTCAACAACAGATTATCGATATTCGCATTCAGCTTTTGAATATTGGGTCTCGGTTTGGGAACTAAATTTTGTATTGGGTTCTGGAACTGAATTTTGAAACATGAATTTTGGAACTAAATTCAGAGCCTGAATTTTGGTCAACCTGAGTTCCGAACATTATTTCAGATTCAGATTCTAGTTTCAAAATTCAGCCTGAATTTTGAACCTGATTTCTGAACCAGAACCTAACTCCTAAATCCAGTTTCATAATTATATTCCTGAGTTAAGTTTCAGAATTCAATTCCTCAATTCAGTATCATAATTTATTTCCAGAATTCAGAACGTTCATGCTAAAACTACTTCTACTAGGAACTAGATTTTGGAATTAAATTTATTCAGATTTGGAATTCAAGCTCTAGAACTGTATTCGGAATCTGGATTCCGAAAATGAGTTCAGTTCCATGATTCTAGAACTAAATTCATGAACTGAGTTCTTGATCAGGACCCTGAATTTTGTAACTGAAATCTGAACCTGTTCTAGGTTTCGAATTCTGTTCCAGTTCCAGTCTGATGTAGATGAATAAATGTTGGCAAAAAGTACTTAACAGTTGTAAACATCGGATAAATTCTGCAAATCAGCTCGTTTCAGAACCATTAAAATGTTCCCAAAGGATTATGCGCAATTTTTCTCTACTGTGCATGTAAAGTTTAAAAAAAAAACTACTGTAACATTGTTTTTTATGATGTTGCCTTTCTCATATGGAAAGTCTATGCAATCACTGTGAAAACCGATTTTTGAACGGAGGCCCGGAAGACCGAGTGCCAAATACCATTCTACTCAGTTCGTCGAGATCATGAAATATCTGTGTGTGTATGTATTTGTGTAAATGTGACAATTAATGTCACTCAATTTTCTCAGAGATGGCTTAACCGATTTTCACAATCTTAGATTCAGTTCAAAGGTCGTATGAACCCATACAAAGCTCCTGAATTTCATTCGAATCCAACTTCCGATTCCGTAATTACAGAGTGATATAGAAAAAAATGGGAAAATAATGCCACTCACTTATCTCGGAGATGGCTGAATCTATTTCCACCTTTTTAGATTCAACTGGAAAGTATTGAGATGCCATGAGATAATCCCAATGATCTTTAGGATCCCTTGTTTCGGAGGTAGGGTGCTTGGTGTAAAAATATGAGTTTAAAGAATATTTTTTCTATAACTCACCAATTCTTTAAATTGGTTAGTCAATTTCTCTACTTTTCAGATCATAGTCATAGATAAAATTTGTAGTTCACATTAGTTTATGGTTCAATGAACCGAATGTCACTATACCGATATCCAGTTTTCGGTTCCAGAAGTACCGACAAAAGTAATCAAATGTCATAAAATGGAGCTCACTTCACTTTCTCACATATGATTGAATAGATTTTCACTAACTTAAATTCAAATATAGTATATCAATGTAGTAGATGCAACAGAAAGTTTCGAAACTCTTTCCTAAACTTTTTTTAAAATGTAGTACTTTTATGAGTTTTTGCTGTAATATATAGCCAAAAATGAATTATTTGAGAAAGGCATCATTACACCACTAGGTGGATTAAAACAGGTTTTTACTTTCATTTGCTCCACGTTATTGGTAGAATGGGAGAATATGTTTGTCGTCAATACAATGTACTTGAGTATAGATGCACCATTGCAATTGTGGAAATGAAGCAGTAAATGTTGAAAATTTCAATCAACTGATACGAACGAATATTCACATTCGGAAGTATGAAAATTATGTCTGTGGCATAACCAACCCACTTTTTTCACGAACTTGTTCTTACGATTCTATTTTCAAGACAATGATTCCATATCAACAAACCGTATGTCAAATTGTTCATAAGTTGATAACATTTTCCATTGACAAATAAAAACGTGACTACTTACGATGGTTTCTTTCAGATTCGGTAAAAAAAACATCGAAATTCTTTATGGGATAATGAAATGAAATTTTGTTTGAGTTAATTTCTTCAATTTTTTTTTGGTCGAAGTTGCAGTGGCAGCAGACCCTTGCTTCGATTCTACATCCTAGATAAGATTTACTTCTTTGAGCTTCTATTTCAAATCAACACTAGACTATGGAGCCCACTTGGTCATTGTTTGTTTTTTGCTGATTCAAACAGATTTAATAAAATTGTTGTTATAATGCGTGTTCACGTTTGTATATTTATGTTTGTGTCTTATGGATTCAGTTGTAGTTTGTTAAATAATGTATATTATGCATACATACTTATATAAATATAATCATACATACATACGTACATACATACATACATTTCTAATAGACTCTAACTACTTCTCTCTCTACTATTGGTCGATCGTTCGTCCTGAGCTGAAACGATGCATTACTGCTCTTGCATTCTATTCCACTCACACTTCACTCATATATCACCCGTATGTGTGTTTGTGCGTGTGCTTGTATGTGTGTGCATAAGATAAAAACATGCTCTCACTTTTCTCCGAGATGGTTGATCCGATTGTAACAAACCTAGGCTCAAATTAAAACCACTCTTACTCCATAGAAATTTTTTGATTTTTATATGTCTCTGATTTTCAGTTCTGAAATTACTAGGCTGGCTCGTGGCAAAAACTGCAAATTTAATAGCTTACTTTTATAGAAGAACGTGTAAAGATGAGCTAATTTCTCAAAAATAGTAAATAAATTCCTTTATTTCACCGGTTAGTTGACAACCACACAAACTCACATCGGAAATACCGGTCCCTGGAATCCGGATTCAAAAGTACCAGAAATAAGGGGCAAAAACCTCCAAAACGGAACTCACTCACTTTCCTCCGAGATGGCTTAACCGAGTTTCTTGAACATAGATTCAAATGAAAGGTCTTACGGTTTTGCCTTCCTCATACAGAAAGGTTACACAATCACTGCTAAAACCGACGAAAACGAGGCCCGGAGGGTTCAATTCAGCTCGACGAACTGAGCAAATGTCTGTGTGTGACAAATATTGTCACTCATTTTTCTCGGAGATGACTAAACTGATTTTCACAAATTTAGATTCAACATAAGACCATAAGACCGGTCCCATACAAAGTTCCTGAATTTTATTTGGATCCTACTTCCGGTTCCGGAATTAAAGGGTAATTTGCACCATATATGAAAATAATGTCACTCACTTTTCTCGGAGATGGTTGAACTTAGATTCAAATGAAAGATCTATTGATTCCGTACAAAGCTTCTGAATTTTATTTGGATCCGACTTGCGGAATTACAGGATGATATGCATCAAATATGTGAAAATATTGTCATTCACTTTTTTTGGAAATGGCTAAACCGATTTAGACAAACTTAAATTCAAATGAAAGGTCCTAAGATACCATAAGAATATCCCAATTTTCAGTTGTTTTAAACCCTGTTTCCGGAGGTTGCGTGCTTAGTGTAAAAATGTCAGTTTCAAGAATATTTATTTTTTCATAAGCAACCTTATTATATTGGCTAGTTAATTTCTCTAGCTTGCATACCGTGAGACTCTGTAACCTAACAAACCATTGATAGTCCAATGATTGATCTACTGAATTTTATTCAAGTCTGACTACCGGTACATTTTAAATTTGTAGGTCATATTAGTGTATGGTCGAATGAATCGAATGTCACTATGCCAATATCCAGCTTTCGGTTCCGGAAGTACCGAAATGTGATAAAATGGAGCTCACTTTACTTTCTCACATATGATTGAAAATATTTTCATTAGCTTTAATTCAAATGTAGTATATCAATGTAGTAGTATTATGCAACAGAAATCTACAAAATTTATTAATATTGTAGTATTTCGAAGAATTTCTATTGTAATACGCACGAGAAAATGAAAATGAGAAAGGCACCATTACACGACTAGATGAATAAAAAGAGTTTTTTTAATTCCTTGATTTTGTCCGAATATGACTGTCGGTTCCAGAATTTCAGTGTGATGAGTGTATGGGCTTTCTCGTTGGGTTTAACGTAAATAGCGTGTTCGATTTCAAAGTAATACTGATTTATTCTGTGCGTCAATTTGACTTATATATCATTTCATAATAATAAAAGTTTTGTCTATAGCTTAATGTACAATAAATTCAATTTGAATATCACGTGAAAAAGGATGGGGCAAATACGGAACTATTGCCCTTTGAATTCTGTTCGGGTAGACATGGGTGATGTCGTATGAGATGCGCTGCGATGACCTGTGCGAATGTTGCACGGATGTCACGTTGATTTGTTGCAACGATGATGCTACAAGTGTTTTAAATGTCAAGTCGTCGTATAGAGCGACTATGTAAAATGGGAGGGGAAGGAAAAACTCTTCTAAATCAGACAAAACTGTCCAACGCATAGTTCATGTAAGTTACTTGTACCATGTCATGTAGTTCGGCTGTACCGATCACCGCAATCTGGTTTAGGAAGCACCGAAAAAGGTTGTAAAAACCTCCAGACAAGGATGGCTTTTATCGTATCAAAGAACGTTCACTGGCAACTCTTCAACGATTGAATCAGTGCCATCAAAGAGAGTTGGAAATCATCGCAACAACAAAAACCCGGCATGGCTCATTTAACATAGAATCGACACCAGTGCGAGAGCGAATTTCTCTCGATGACATTTCTGAGAATCAAAGGTTAGCACGCTGCTGTGGGGATCTTCTCTGAAGCAACAAACGGTCGCTTATTCTCGTTTCGCGATCCGATTCTATACAGGCAGTTGATGATTGCGATAGAATCATTTTACTATTGCCGCTTATTCTAACTATATGCATATAATCTTTGTATAAGTTGTGTCTATGAAAATGTATGTGAATCAAAATAAAGCAGTGCCTGAACGACATATTGAATAATAATTATCAATTCACAATAGTTTGGGTCCCGGCTAATTGTTCCATTCCAGGCAATGAAAGAGCCGATAGTTTTACCAAACGTGGTGCTATTGAGGGTGAAATTTTTGAGAGACCGATTACTTTCAACGAATTCTATAGCTCGTCTCGCCAAAGAACACTTGCCAGCACTTAGCAATTATTAGTAATATCGACAAAGGCATGGTTCAGGGGACTGGATGTGAGTAGGGATTTCATTCGTGTGATGTTCAGACTCATGTCCAATCACTACACGTTAGATACACATCTCCTTCGAATTGGACTTTCCGAGACTAATCATTGTGCTTGTGGCGAAGGTTATCGCGATATTGATCATGTCGTTTGGACATGCGTGGAGTATCGTGATGTCAGATCCCAACTATTAAATTCCTTGCAAACCCAAGTAGACTATCCAATGTCCCAGTTCGAGGCATTCTTGCTTGTCATGACCTTTCTTACATGAAACTTCTTTATCATTTCATAAATACAATTGAAGTTTCAATTTAATAATTGACCCTTTTGAGGGTTAGTTCCGACTCCTACTGCGTCCATTAGTTCATCCAATATCAAAATTTTAATAAAAATGATGTGCTGATAAAAACAAACCCAGAATATGTTATGAAATTAACAACAAAATGTATAAAAAGTTTAGCTTATTTTTTAATTTATAGCAGTTAATCAGTTGGTTCAAATAACGTTCTTAAGTAGATTTAAGAATAAATAACGAAATACCTAATATGATATTTAAAAAATAAGAAGAATATGGTTTATTAAACTCAAATCGTTGTGACTATATAAGTATCATATTAGGATAAGAATTCTATGTAAAAGTGATGCTACGGCGAAGAAAAACTTATGTAAATTGCCTTAAGAAATAAACGTATTTATGGAAAAAAATGTATGTGAATGCTCCACACAAAGGTTTTGAAATATTGCAACCTAGTATGAGAACCATCAAGTTGAATCATCGACTCGATTTTCTGCGATAATTGTCAACTTGCGATTCTCACTGCGAAAGCATTGAAAACCAGTTGTGTGTGTGTGATAAAGTGGTCGGACGATCGAAACGATATTGTGTGATAGACAATAGTGCTTTTTCCTCTGAGAGGTTTTTTTCGCATTATATAATAGAACAGTGCCTTATTGTGAGCGGTGGATCGAAACGGTACCGTTAGCCGGTTATTGTTTCGGCGATCAAGGCCAAGTGTGCGGATTATAAACAAGCGGCCATTGTGTGAGGATTATAAATAAGTGTGCTTTTTCCTCTCGGAGGTTTTTTGCACATCATCAAAGCGGCGATACGCCGACCGACGAAGACCAGCTTGGTGTCCCCCGTTGGATCTTAAGTTAAGTACCGTTACTTCGATTATTCGTTTTTGACCATTATATTTCCCCCCGAATTACTTGTTTCTGCGCGGAAGTAGTTCCGCGACATGTCTAATTTAAGTCCTGGCCCCCCGCTCCCGATGTTCAAATGGAGACTTCCCTTGTCTGTAAAATGTCCCGCATAAAGAGCTATCCTGATGGGCTCGCACTACCGGCCGGGCCTTACGCGGTCTATTTCCGGACCAAATCAAGAGAAAAAAATTTAAATATTTTAAAAATATCGCGAGACCTGTTTTCGCGATATAATACTATAAAAAGTATTGATAGAATACGGGCAGACAAGCTCAGGGTCCTGTTTACCAGCTCTAAACAGGCTAATGAGCTTGTTCAAAAGGATCCCTTTACGCAGGAGTACCGCGTCTACGTGCCCGCTCGCGAAGTAGAAATCGACGGTGTGGTCACCGATGCTAGTTTGACTTGCGAGGATATTCTTAAGTACGGGGCGGGTTGTTTTAAAGACCCCTCACTTAAGAATGTCAAGATACTGGATTGCAAGCGATTGCATTCAGTATCGATCGCAGGGGATGGAACAAAGTCTTATCCCCAATCAGACTCTTATCGTGTGACCTTCGCCGGCACTGCTTTGCCCAACTACATCCTCTTGGACCGGGTTAGTTTGCCTGTTCGTTTATTTGTACCCCGGATAATGAATTGTACCAATTGCAAACAACTGGGGCATACAGCTATCCATTGCAGCAATAAGCCACGTTGTGCTAACTGTGGGGAAGCTCATGCGGACGGCCCTTCCGTAAAGGATGCTGAAAAGTGTCTCTACTGTAAGGAGGGTCCACATGACCTCTCTGATTGTCCCGCTTACAAACTGCGAGGTGATCGAATGAAGCGTTCCCTAAAGGAGCACTCCAAGCGTTCCTTCGCCGAGATGCTTAAAAGTGCCACCCCTCCTAAACAGACAACGAATCCATATGCCTGCTTGTCGACTGACGAGAGCGATTCTGACGACCCTTTGGAAGGTCCATCTTCAGCGGTCCCTCATAGCTGTAGGAAAAGAATGAATAAATCTTCTCATAAGCTACCTAGTAAGGGTTCGAAGGTGTCTTCCGAAGGGCTTCGAAAAGTTACAGCTAACGGGAATCGGGAAAAATCACCGAAGCAAAAAGCTCCTGGTCTCGGAAAACTCAATTCCGAGATGGAATTCCCACCACTTCCAGGGACTACAAAATCCCCAAGCGTCCCTAAAAATCCACCAGAGAACCAACTAGGTGCTGGACTTATCAAGTTTTCTGATGTTGTGGACTGGATTTTTACAACTTTCAATATTTCAGACCCTCTTAGAAGCATTTTAATTGCTTTCATGCCTACAGTAAAAACATATTTGAAGCAGTTGACTGCAAATTGGCCCCTTCTTTCAGCGATTGTATCTTTCGATGGCTAAATCATCCACCGAGGTCACGGATCTAATCACTGTTTTACAGTGGAATTGTAGAAGTATTATCCCAAAAATAGATTCATTTAAATTTCTAGTAAATAATCTGAAATGTGACGCATTTGCATTGTGCGAAACTTGGTTAACTTCTGAAATACCCTTAAACTCCCACGATTTTAACATTATTCGCCTGGATCGAGATGATCCCTACGGAGGAGTACTTTTAGGGATCAAAAAGTGCTATTCTTTTTATCGAATTAACCTCCCCTCGATACCAGGTATTGAAGTTGTCGCATGTCATGTTACAATCAAAGGTAAGGACCTTTGTATTGCTTCCATCTACATTCCCCCAAGAGCCTCGGTTGGGCATCGGCGACTCAGTGATATCATTGAGCTCCTTCCCGCACCGACGTTGGTTTTGGGAGACTTTAACTCACACGGTACGGGATGGGGCTGTCTTCACGATGATAACAGATCAGCTATGATCCATGATATCTGCGATAACTTCAATATGACAATATTGAATACGGGAGAAATGACACGGATTCCTGCACCACCAGCAAGACCAAGTGCGCTGGATTCATCCCTTTGCTCGACATCGATACGGTTGGATTGCACGTGGGAGGTAATTCCTGATCCCCACGGTAGCGATCACCTACCGATCGTAATATCAATCACCAGCGGCTCAAAACCATCGAAGACAATCAATGTTTCGTACGACCTCACACGAAATATTGATTGGAATAGCTATGCGACCTCGATATCTGAGAAACTTGAAAGAACTCAACAACTTCCTCCGGAGGAAGAGTACACGTTTTTGGCTGGCTTGATTCTCGACACCGCGACTCAAGCTCAGACGAAACGTGTACCCGGCGCGAAAACTAACATCCGTCCTCCCAACCCGTGGTGGGACAAAGAGTGCACAAATTTAAACGCGGAGAGAGCCTCCGCGTATAAAATATTCAGAAAAAATGGAACACCTGATAATTACCGGAATTACGCGGCGTTAGACGTTAAAACTAAGAACTTGATTAGAGCCAAGAAACGCGGTTACTGGCGTCGGTTTATAGACGGCCTAACGAAAGAAACATCTATGAGCACTCTTTGGAACACAGCCCGACGAATGCGCAATCTTAACACCACGAATGAAAGCGAGGAATATTCCAACCGCTGGATATTCGATTTCGCTAAAAAAGTATGCCCAGACTCTGTACCGGAACAGAAGATCACCCGCGCCGCGACACCAAACACAAACGAAACACCGTTTTCGATGGTAGAGCTCTCACTTGCACTCTTGTCATGTAACAATAAAGCCCCGGGATTAGACAGAATAAAATTCAACTTGTTGAAAAATCTGCCTGACCCCGCCAAAAGGCGCTTGTTGAGTTTATTCAATAAGTTCCTTGAGGGCAATATTGTTCCACATGACTGGAGACAAGTGTAAGTGATCGCCATTCAAAAACCAGGAAAATCAGCCACCGATCACAATTCGTATCGGCCGATTGCTATGCTTTCCTGTATCCGGAAATTGTTCGAAAAAATGATTCTCTTCCGTCTAGACAATTGGGTCGAAACTAATGGCTTACTTTCAGATACACAATTTGGTTTCCGCAGAGGCAAAGGAACGAACGATTGTTTGGCGTTGCTCTCAACCGAAATTCAAATGGCATTTGCTCGTAAGGAACAAATGGCGTCAGTTTTCCTAGACATCAAGGGGGCTTTTGACTCAGTTTCCATAAACATCCTATCTGAGAAGCTGCATCAGCATGGTCTTTCGCCAGTTTTGAACAACTTTTTACATAATCTATTGTCTGAGAAACATATGTATTTCGCGCATGGTGATTTGTCGACAATACGATTCAGTTACATGGGTCTTCCTCAGGGCTCATGCTTAAGCCCCCTTTTATACAATTTTTACGTAAACGACATCGATAAATGTATCAACACATCTTGCACGCTAAGACAACTTGCCGATGACAGCGTTGTGTCTATTATAGGACCCAAAGCTGGCGATCTGCAAGGGCCGTTACAAGATACTCTTGCCAACTTATCCACATGGGCTCTTCAAATGGGTATCGAATTCTCTACGGAGAAAACTGAGCTGGTTGTATTTTCAAGGAAGCGAGAACCAGCACAACTACAGCTTCAACTAGGGGGTGAAAACATAGCTCAGGTCTTCACATTTAAATATCTCGGGGTCTGGTTCGACTCCAAAGGCACATGGGGATGTCACATTAGGTATATGAAACGAAAATGCCAACAAAGAATCAACTTTCTTCGTACAATAACCGGATCGTGGTGGGGTGCCCATCCAGGAGACCTGATCAGGCTGTACCAAACAACGATATTGTCCGTGATGGAATACGGATGCTTTTGCTTCCGATCCGCGGCGAACACTCATTTCATCAAGCTGGAAAGAATTCAGTATCGTTGTTTGCGTATTGCCTTGGGTTGCATGCAATCGACTCATACGATGAGCCTCGAAGTGCTGGCGGGCGTTCTCCCATTGAAAAACCGGTTCTGGGATCTCTCATATCGTTTACTCATTCGATGCGACATTTTGAATCCTCTGGTGATTGAAAATTTCGAAAGGTTAGTTGAGCTCAATTCTCAAACCAGTTTTATGTCCTTGTATTTTGATTACATGGCTCAGAATATTAATCCTTCTTCGTTTGTTTCCAACCGTGCTCATTTCTTGGATACTTCTGATTCTACTGTGTTTTTCGATACTTCCATGAGAGAAGAGATTCGTGGAATCCCGGATCACGTGCGCCCTCAAGTGGCCCCAAATATTTTTTATAATAAATTTAGAACAGTCAACTGTGAAAAGGTGTTTTACACTGACGGATCAAACATCAACGAGTCCACAGGCTTCGGTATCTTCAATCAAAACATCACCGCTTCGTACAAATTCAGTGATCCGGCTTCAGTTTACGTCGCAGAATTAGCTGCTATTCAGTACACCCTCGAGATCATTGAAACCTCGCCCAAAGACCATTACTTCATTGTCACGGACAGTCTAAGCTCAATAGAAGCTCTCCGGGCAATGAAGCCAGGAAAGTACCCCCCTTATTTTCTGGGGAAAATACGAGAACACTTGAGAACTTTATCTGAACGGTCTTATACAATATCGTTAGTCTGGGTCCCTTCGCATTGTTCCATTCCGGGAAATGAAAAGGCAGACTCATTGGCTAAGGTGGGCGCATTAGAAGGTGATATTTATGAAAGACCAATCTGCTTCAATGAATTTTTCAGTATTTCTCGTCAGAAAACTCTCGAAAGTTGGCAAACTTCATGGACGAATGACGAACTGGGACGATGGCTACACTCCATTATTCCTAAGGTATCAACGAAACCGTGGTTCAAGGGGATGAACGTGAGTCGTGATTTCATTCGCGTTATGTCACGGCTCATGTCAAATCACTATACATTCAACGCACATCTCCGGCATATCGGGATCGTGGAGAACGGGCTCTGCACCTGTGGCGACGGTTATCAGGACATCGAGCATGTCGTGTGGTCGTGCGTAGAGTATCGCGACGCCAGGTCGAAGCTACTGGAATCCCTCAGGGCCCGAGGTAGACCGCCTGAAGTTCCGGTTCGGGATGTGTTGGCGAGTCGGGATAGCTCATATATGCTTCTGATATACGAGTTTCTCAAACACATTAATATACAAGTGTAATCTGTTACATCTGGCTTAGAAAGTTCCTCCTATTTATCGACGTTGTTTCAACTGTGGCTAAGAATTATCTTCACCTGCAGGTTCGACACTAACTTCCGCCGATTATCCCGATTCCTCATCTGTCCACCATCTTCATCGGAACTAACAAGAGCTTTGTGCTGTCACTAACCTTTTCGCTTCCCCCCTCCCCGTCTCTTCACCATCTCGATGTCAACTAATTAGATCTCTGTCGTTTTAGTCAATTCATTCCCATATCCCCTTTTTACTCCGTTTTCCGCAATATTTACTTCGCTATTTTTTTTTTCTCATTTTCTTCTGTAACAACACCATCATCGCCCACGGAAACTTACCAACAGCATGCGGGCCACCCGCCGGGTATTCGTAACCTGGGGGTGTTTCCCGCGGACCCACACGGACCGAAGAATGCGGCCAACATGAACATTCACCAACGCCATATGGAAGACTCTCATGAAATATTCAATTCACCGGCCACTGCCGATCACCAGCTGAAGGCTGGATCTGCCAAAGTCAACCATTGCGACCCAAATATGACATTACTCAATGATACAACCCTAGTTTTAAGTTAGTCGTAAATTAAAATTAGTAAAAGCCCTTGGCATCTGAGAGCTTAAGCAGTGTGCCTTAAACATTATATTCTTGAATAAAAAAAAAAAAAAAACTTGCGATTCTCTCTTGGGAAATTCCACACAGCAACGATCATTATCAGACTAATTTTTTTAAGGGCCGTGAAATACTCAGAGTATGAAGTGGAGCGAAGGAATGTAGAAAAATTCTCTCGCGGTTCATGCATTGAGAGACTCGAGTTCTTGTAGCATCTTCTACCGGATTGAAAATGTTGTATACAATATAGATAGCAATATAGCAGCTTCTGTCAAATTTTCGGCAATCACCAACACTGCCTCTAGAACGGAACTTACTTGCTTTTCTTTAAAATGGCTCATCCAATTTACTAAAGCTTAGATTCATATTAACGATGCATTATTACGTTCCTGAACTCGGTTCTGATAGGACCTTCTGCTTCCAGATATCAAGTGTTTGAAATTTCTAATCGTCATACAGAGCGACAATGTAAAATAGAGAAAAATTCTTCTAATTTGGACTCAAAACTGTTCCAATGCATAGGTCATGTAGGTCTATGAGCAGTTCTTTTAAAAATACCTCAGTAATATTTTTTTGAGAATGGAAGTCACATGAGAAAAGCTTCAGCACACCACTAGGTGAATCAAAACAGGTTTATTTCCAATAGATTAATCCCAGTGCATAGAATTCGGAGGAAAAAACACGACGGGAGCCGCCATTTCGTATTCAACAATAATGAATAAATTTAAAAATCGAATCTGGAAGTTTTTGAGCCATTTAATGTTCCCATAAAAAATCTCAAATTACGATGGGTATTTCTCCAAATCTGTAAAAAACGTTTCCTTCAAAGAGGTACGACATCATCAAAACTGGTCTCGAAGCTATTCGAAATTGATGGTCTTTTTCATAAAAACGTTTATTTCATAAGGCAATATACAAAAGTTTTTCTTCGCCGTAGCATCCACAATACATAGTACTTTTAACCTAATACATTCCGAATATCATATTAGTGTGTCGGAATTCATTAGCTATTATAAATTCTAGTGATTAAAAAAAACATTTATTTTGTAAATGATCTTGTAACTATTTCTGATTTGTTAGTATCAATTCATCACTTTTATTTAATATAAGATAGCTGGCTATTGGTTGATCACCCTTCGCCAGCCTTGATGGTCTTGTCAGCTAATTATTCAATAAGCTCACTTCGGCTATACCCGTACTCAGTTTCAGATGTCGGAAGTACTTGAGTAGTCAAAAAAAACACTAAATTGTAATTACATTGGTTTGATTATTCCATTTATTTTATTTTATTAAACTAATTCACGGTTTTTCCTACCTTTTCCGACCCGAGAAAATAATTAAGAATAACGACAAAACCACAACGTGAGGTAAGTCAAGACAGTCTTTTTCATAAGCACAGTTTAGTCCAAGAAACTCATGACAAATCAAAGCTGGCCAGCAAATGTGGAAATAGACTTTCTCGGTAACAGTTATTAAAATTCATCAGTCCCAGTCCACCCGACAACCTGGCACTTACACGCCGCAGGTAGAACCATTGTATAAGCCCTAAGCTCGATTCTTTCCATTTGAGAATCCCCAGAGGCTAACTAAATTCATCCTACGGCCTATTCGTTCCGAACCAAGCTTCTCAGTCTAATCCTTTATTTACATTCAGGATTGCTGGTGAGGTTTCCTTCGCCATTTGCTCACCGTATACTGTGGAAACTTCTTGAAAGAAAATATTAATAGTACGCTTTGGGGAGTCGGGTAGACCCCTGCTGATTTATTTTCATCGGAGAGTCTAGCCACATACGTGTGTTTTGAGCCCCCGGCAACCTTTCGATCCATGCATGGGCCAAACCTCAGAGGATTTGTAATCTGTTTCTTGAAAGACGCCATGTTCGCCCTTCGGCTGATGAAGTGCTGAAAGGATTGTTTTTCTCTTCCAACCGGGGAAAAAAGGTAAACGAAAACGTGAGTGTGTGTATGCGTTTTTTTCGAGCTATGAAATGTGTGTTACCGCTGGGAGTCAGGCAGGTGTCAGCACGTGAGTTGAAAGTGTATGATTTTTATTTCACAGACCGTTGCCTTGAGTGATGCTAAGTGGAAAACTCTCCTTGGCTGCGAATGGATGGTGTGAATTTTCGGCTGATGATGAATAATGCTAAACGGGGGAGCTTCTGGCATTGGCGAGGGATAAAGCGTGCGAAGGAATCCGTTGATGGAACGTTTCGTTCGTTCGGGCTTTTATGTTTCGAAGTTGTTTGTTTAAAAGAACCAATCAAAACATTGGATAAATTTGAGGGTGCGCGCATGCAAGATCGGTACGCATTAAGTGATTTAGCGAGTAATGTATTAAAATTTGTTAGAATGAAAATCTGTTTGAATCAAAGTTAAACAGGGTTAAGATGGATGTTCTGTACTTGAAGGAAAGATACGAAGAAACAAATGTAATCTAATTATAAATTAAAGCTAAGTACAGAAGAAGTATGGAAAAGGTTTATAGTTCTTATGTATACGGATCAATTAAAGTGCCACCGAAAAAGCACTATATTATATAAATTGACGTAGAACTACATCTTTGCTTTCTATGTACGGGTGCAAAGAAGCGGAAGAGAGATATAGATTACAATTTTGTGTAATCTATATCTCTCTTCCGCTTCTTCCGCGGAATCGTCCGCGAATTTTAGCATGATGATTTTTATTCGCTGATTATGTTTGGTCGACTTTGTCATATCAATCTAAATGGACTGATGAGCTGTTACATCGAATCGATTTACTTTGCTGAACTGAACGGTTTGGAGCCGCTAACCAATATGAGCTCTCATCACAAACACCAATAAACTAAATGGACCTTTTCGGGGTATCCTGAATTCTTAATAAATTACATATTCCGCATAGATATAACCAAGTATATGTGAAACACAGAAAAACGGCCGATCAATATTCAAAACAAATTCCAACAGTAACTTTGACGTTGATTTGTAGCTCTACGTCAACAGATCGAGCAACCCCTTAGGACTGTTTATTTAGTTTTTGTCTTTCTCTATAGAAAAGAAGGTTTACTGGAAAACCCAACTTCTGATCGGAGCTCAGGAGACCCATAGTGTTATATACATTGGATTCAGCTTGACGAGATCGGAAAATATCTGTGTATTTATTTATTCTATACACTCAATTTTCTTGGAGATGCCTGAGCCGATTTCAAAAAGTGCAGGCTCATTTGAAAGCTACTATTGGATTGTGGATCAAGTTCGAAGTTCAAGTGTCTGACACTTCCGGTTCCGGAAATATGATCGCGAGTAATGTATTAAAATTTGTTAGAATGAAAATCTGTTTGAATCAAAGTTAAACAGGGTTAAGATGGATGTTCTGTACTTGAAGGAAAGATACGAAGAAACAAATGTAATCTAATTATAAATTAAAGCTAAGTACAGAAGAAGTATGGAAAAGGTTTATAGTTCTTATGTATACGGATCAATTAAAGTGCCACCGAAAAAGCACTATATTATATAAATTGACGTAGAACTACATCTTTGCTTTCTATGTACGGGTGCAAAGAAGCGGAAGAGAGATATAGATTACAATTTTGTGTAATCTATATCTCTCTTCCGCTTCTTCCGCGGAATCGTCCGCGAATTTTAGCATGATGATTTTTATTCGCTGATTATGTTTGGTCGACTTTGTCATATCAATCTAAATGGACTGATGAGCTGTTACATCGAATCGATTTACTTTGCTGAACTGAACGGTTTGGAGCCGCTAACCAATATGAGCTCTCATCACAAACACCAATAAACTAAATGGACCTTTTCGGGGTATCCTGAATTCTTAATAAATTACATATTCCGCATAGATATAACCAAGTATATGTGAAACACAGAAAAACGGCCGATCAATATTCAAAACAAATTCCAACAGTAACTTTGACGTTGATTTGTAGCTCTACGTCAACAGATCGAGCAACCCCTTAGGACTGTTTATTTAGTTTTTGTCTTTCTCTATAGAAAAGAAGGTTTACTGGAAAACCCAACTTCTGATCGGAGCTCAGGAGACCCATAGTGTTATATACATTGGATTCAGCTTGACGAGATCGGAAAATATCTGTGTATTTATTTATTCTATACACTCAATTTTCTTGGAGATGCCTGAGCCGATTTCAAAAAGTGCAGGCTCATTTGAAAGCTACTATTGGATTGTGGATCAAGTTCGAAGTTCAAGTGTCTGACACTTCCGGTTCCGGAAATATGATCGTAGAAGTCACGTAACTAACAAACAACACTTTTTATCTATACGCTCAATTCCCTCAGAGATAACTTAACCGATTTCATCAATTTTAAGTTCCTTTGAAAATTACTACTTGAACAAGTTTGATGATCATTTGACTAACTCTTTCGGTTCTGTTCATATAATCGTATGAGTAACCCAACCGAAAAATACTACTATTTTCTACCCGCACAATTTGACAGATTTAACCAATGTTATCTCCGAAACTGGGAGTTCAAATGTATTATTTTCAATACATTTGGTTTGAGCAATTTTTCGAGGCTTCCCCCGTGAAATGCGTCGATCTGCCGAAGTTACCAAACAGTTCTGTGAACGCTGTAAGTTCTAAAGAATGAATTGGTGAATGCAACACTGGAAAAACTGTAGCGTTTTCTTCATACTTTTAAGAAAAAATACGGATAAAATTATTCGTCACGGTTTCGAAGGAATTCTCGAATTTTTTCTATAACACGGTTCATTAGGCGGCGCACGCCTTCTTCGTCCATCGTTTTAGCTATCTTATTCCACCAGGTCGTCATCTGATTGATGTCTTTGACATGCCTTGAGTCTCTTCTTCATGATTGTCCAGTATTTCTCAATAGAGCGGAACTGGGGACAGTTGGGTGAGTTAAGGTTTTTCGGAACAAACTGGACCCCTTTCTCTGCATACCATTCTTGAACGACTTTGCTGTAATGACAGTTTGCCAAATCTGGCCAAAACATTACGGGATGATCGTGGGATCGAATGAACGGCAAAATTCTTTTTTGGAGACACACTTTTTGGTATAGTTCCGATGTCATTATCTTATTTGTAACGAGAACTTTCGTTTTTTGCCACAGCTGCAAATGCTCTGCCAAATCATACATTTTCTTGCAAATTTGTCAGTAAAAACCAATATAAATTTGGCTGGAACATCCCCCCCGAGCCGTTGCCAAGTAAAACTTTTGACCTGGGATTTGTCTGAAGTCAGCCTTGATATAGGTTTCATCGTCCATCAGAAGACACCCGTCGAACTTGGTCAGCACCTGGTCATATAGTTTCCGAGCACGAATTTTGGCCACACTATTCTGTTTTATGGTCCGATTTAGTGTTTGCTAGCTCGATACGACTTGATTCCTTCCTAGAGTTCCTTAATCGTCTTCAAAATCTTACCACGCAGTTTCCGGTCGACAGTTACACTCCGACGATTGGCTTGAGGCTTCCGAATCGTCGTCAATGTTTCCTTATACCGTTTGATAAAGCGCCATACGGTATTTCTGGGCAATTTCAGCTGTTTAGCTAGTCTAGATGCAGACCACAATGGATTTTCCAAATAACTGTGCCCAATTTTTTCCCTTCTTTCGGATTTCATGCTTATTGTTTACAAAGTACAGTCGATTTGCGGAATGTCAAAAATTATACGTGAAGCTGACAAAATTCCCGACACGTGAGCGCCAAGAACATCCAAATCCGTTCAACAGGAGCGTCACAATATGAGCAAAAGTTTGTTCCAATTCTAAATGAAGCAAGCTTTAGCGTGATGGGTGAGTCGATGCCTTTCACGCAGCCCGCCTGGGTTCGATTCCCAACCCCGCACATAGAATCTGAAAGTTTTTCTGGCCCGAAGAGGTGAATGACCTTAAGGTTAAAACCTCTACTTAAAAAAAAGAAAACTTTTTGTGTGTTATGTGTCATTTGCGCGAAGCTATTCGTAAAAAGAGGCCGGAATTGAGGTCCGACAACTCTTGGGTTTGCACCACGATAATGCACCGTCGCATATTACATTGATTCTTCGTGATTTTTTCGTCAAAAATTCAACCAATGCCGTTCCGCAAACACCGTATTCGTCTGATTTAGCTCCGTGTGAGTTCTGGCTATTCAGCAAACTCAAATGACCGCTCCGTAGAAACCGTTCTGAGACAATTGAAGACATCAAACGTGAATCGCTAAGCGCATTGCACAGTGGTCCGAAACGGGAGATTAGCGCGACAAAAATATTTTCACTATTGAATATTAGTTTTTTTGTAGTTGGTGTCTTCACAAAAGTTGTTTGTAATCAAATGGCGCTCCTTTTGATGAAAAATGTTACTAGGGTGGTCCTCATTAAGATTGAAATCTGAAATCTAACTTTCTTAATTGAACTCAAAAATGATTTTGTTGTACAATAAAGTTGTAGGAATTTTTATTTTGAGCTACTTTGCTAGAAAAATAGCACCTCTCTAGCTTTACATTTGATCGAGTTACATAAATTTTCCCAAATAAAAGTAGGGTGGCTCCTGAAAATTCACTTTTTTTGTTCTTACTTTTTTGTGAAACGTTCTACGGAAAAGTTGTCTTCAGAAGAGTTGTTGTACTAATCATTGCGCACAATTTTGTTCAACCAAGCTTTTTAATATGAGCTACCAGCAAAAAGTTATGATTATTTTTTCATCAAACACTAGTCAAGCTTCAAATATCAATATTCATTAGATGCCAGATCGATAAAAATGTATCCTAGGCGGTTCCTCAAAGGTCTAATTATAAGTAAAAGTTTAAGAGTAAATTGGAAGGGTGTTTTTTTTTAAATTATTTAAATTAGTCTCAAAAATACCTTCAAAATACTCAAAAACATTGCATAAATCTTAAACGCCTTAACGTATCAACATACTTCCTTTGGCAAAACAATAGTATCGAATTAGTTCTACAAGTGTTCCATACATTGTCCATTCGAGAAATGAGAAGCACAAAAACTACAGCCGAAAATAGATTGCAGAACAATTTCAATTATTTATTACCAAAATAACTACTTCAATTGAGTTTGAGCAACTGAGGATTAGAGATACTGGGCCGCATGAATAAAACGTAGCATGCTTGAATTTCGGTAGTAAATGCTACGTGTGGATCACGTTCCTGCCAAAACATGCTACAAACTGTAGTATTTACAACAAGTTTTCGGTAGGTAGCTCTAGAGGTTGCTAATCGTGTGTTTGCTGATACAGTGATGTACAGAAATGAAAAATGTGGCATTTTTACAGATGTAAGTACGTTTCTTGCTTTGTGCATGCTTACGCCAGCTTTTCCGGCTCTGTGTCGATACGGTATGCAGTAAATGCTTAAATTCGGAAGTAGCATTAACAATTGATCTTTAACAATTGATTTGTAAGAATAAATAAAAAAATTGAAATTATTATCAAAGGCTTACTATTTTTTGGCCACAGTAGTATGAAAAACTATTTTAATAGACCTAGCAATGTTATGAAAAGAATGCCATTCTCATCAACGTTCGTATGATTTATCGATGTATTTCGGATATTTTTGTCAACTACTTCCAGCGATTTCGAATCCAGAAACCGAAGATACACAACAAAATAGTGAGGGTTTTTGGGCCATCAAATAAAAAGATTCACAAATTTGATTAGAAAACAATTTAGAAGATTCCGTCTCATTTTTCCGACGTCAATCATATAGTTTGAAATTGTGAAACAAAATTCCGGAAATGGAATCAAGATCAATTGGATGGAAATCGGATCAAGATAAATTTCAATAGCAACTGATGGTCATACGATCTTCCATTGAAATCTAAGTTTGCGAAAATCAATCTAACCATTCCAAATAAATCGATGAGAGCTCTTTTCCTGAGAATTTTGACCGCTACCAGCGGGCCGGTAATCGCGATCGGTATGGCCTAAATCAGTTTGTTCAACCATCAACTGCGAAAATCTACAAATACGAAAAGTTATGAAACAATTTAAATTCATTTTTGTCTTTTCTGCACAGCTCTTTGTATGACGAAGTGAAATTTTTAACTCGGGAACCGAATGTTAGACTCGGCTAAAAAATCAATAACATTCGGCGAGTTAATACAACCATATGTGTCTAATCTCGTGAAAAACAGTTTCACCATTTCCAAGAAATTGAGGCTCTACTTCGAAAAATGTCTAACCACTACTTTCGGAAATCGGAGATCGGTATAGCCGAAATGTGTTTGCTCGACAATCAATTTAAATTGGCCACACATTTCATCCCGTCATCAGAATTGGAATTCGAATTCGGATAAAATGCAATAGCAGCTTATTGCGATCTCGATAAATCGATTGCAGTGGTATATGACACTCTCTTTTAAAAATTGTAATGTACATAAATTAAAAAAATTATATTTTCATTTCAGTGATCGACCTTTGTGTCATGTAACATCTACTTACATGAATGAACTAAAATCACTCTTAGATACGGGTATAGCGTGAGTACCTATTGTTTCGATCGATCTTATGCCGGATACGTTTCACTCGAGGGCATTCATTCTTAAACATGAAACACTTTAAATGTGTCAATAGAAACCCAATAGGTAATCGAGTTTGTTATTAAATAAATAGTAAACTTCTTGTATAAATTACGACCAAGAACAAGTCTCAACTATAACTTGTCAGTGAGAGAAATAGGAATATTAATATAAATAATAACGCATCGCTTTGTTTTTGATGGACAAACATTAGAAAAAAAAGTTCTATCATCCAAAAACCAAATCATCAGTGGCAATAAATAGGACCAATATGTTATAAATTTTACAGCACGATGCATCATCGAATCAATAATCGGTTGCACGTCTTCTACTATCTTGTTTCAATCCGGTGGCTGCTTGGGATGATGGAAAGGGAACTGAATCGGATAAAATCGGACGTCGCCGGCCAGCACACCTTTAATTCATAATCAGACACGTCAGCAACCACCAACCATTGCAGCTGTCCGTACGTGCCAGGGCGTGAACCATATCATACTAGTCTCAACAAATGGACTGTATAATGGCTTGACCCGAAACCAGAATGTGAACCATGAGAGTGTGGTGAGTACTATCCAAACTAGTATCGGCTAGGCTTGATATTCGTATACGAAATACGAATTCAGAACTGAGAATCATACGAAACGATAGTCCCATTAACGAACGAGAATTTTGCTAACGCTATCGAAATCGATGCATGTTGATGGTGGCTGGAATGCAATTTGTAGCTTATTTAGCACATAGGAACCGAATATGGAAAAACATGATAGAGAAAACAGGCTACTACAGATCAATCACTTCGTGACGCATAGTTACTAGCTCGAAACTGCTGAACGTTAATTATTTAACGATGGTCATAGTGTCGGAAAGCAAAATCAATTACAAAACTATTTACATTTTGGATTTTATAACAGCTGTCCAATTGCAATCAGTAGGATAACAGCACTTGTTCAGTGATCAATTCAATTTATCATCGCAAAATTAGGTCTACAAAAACTTAATATGTGTATATTTAAGCTACTCGACCACGCCAGTTATACCAAATGAAATTCCGGGATACTGGGAAGAACGAGTTTTATCATGAAGCAAACAACATCGCCTAACTACAACGGAATCACATGAATTAATTCCAAACCATTTGGGAAAATGGTTGTTGGTCGATATCACATTCATTATAAGAACCATTCCGGAGATCCGGAATACCGAGTCTCTCTGCACAGCTTGTCTGCCGAACGCCCCACAGCAGTAGGAAAATACGAGGGCCGGGAATAAGTGTGCCGCTATGTGCTATGCAAATATATGTACTTATGAATGATCTATGCAGCGATTGTTCCATCCAGTGTTATAGTGCGAACAGAGCGGCATCGCATCATCCTAGGAATACGTTGCCAGGTACTGGTAGTGACAAATTTGAAACATTTTCATTTGCCCGAAAACGGGATTGTTGGGAACTGCAAAGTCAGTATGTAAATTAGGAGAGAATTTATTAAACTAAACCCGGTTCAGACAGTGTGGGCGACCAGTGGGTAAGCAAATGCGTGTGTTGGTGAAAATAGGATAGGCTAGGATTTTCAGTGGTGACCTTCTGCCTTGATGACTAAACGTGCGGTTTGCCTTCCTAAATCCATATGCCGCTAGCTGGAATTAAATAACGAGTCGGTTGCACGAACTTTACGTGCTCCTTAATGGATGATTCTTTTTATACATCGAGAGAAATGGGGACGGTAGTTTTTAGAAATGGATAATACAGACTATCGAATTTGGAGTGAATTATTTTTGATAGGGTGGTATTGACATGTTTTACTCGGCCAGCCAACCTCAAAAACATGGTTTGGACAGATAGAAACGATGGATGGAACCAACACGGATGTAGTAACAAGTTTCGGTTGATCGCCAAAGTCTGTTAGAAATATCACGAAAGCGCTTTCAATCGAATCGATTCATGTTATATAAGATTAATTTGATGATGATCCTTGCTAGTATTATCTTAATTTGAAACAGTTTTCAAAGAAGCACAAAATATTCCCATCGAATTTATAAGCAATAATGAATTAGATTTTATTGAATCTTATAAACTTTATACAGCAGACAAAAAAGCATTTCATCAAAGACACATACCCCTTAGTCCCATACAAAAAGATCCAAAATTTTGGTTCACCGAAGGAACCAAGTTGACCTAGTCCCTTCCTTCGTTTCGGACTGACAGATTGTACTCAAATAAATATTCTCGTTCGAAATACTTGAACAATCACGTGAAATGGTTTCAAACGTCAAAGTGACTATTATACGTGACGAATATAAATGGATAGAATCATCACATACAATTTACGTGAATTGATCGAACATCAAACAATCTACGTGAATTTCCAGTGTGAAAAAATCAATTATACAAATGTCGAGAAGTGAGTCTTTTCAGTGTAATTAGTTTGGTAATTTGCTAAGAATCTCTAGTAATAACATAATCCACCTTAAGGTTACAGAGCAAACTAATTGTTACCTTGTTTCAACCATTTTTTTTTCTATTTACAGGTTTTGACTTGAAAGATCATAAAAATCACGTTCCCCCCACGATCTTATCAGCTGATATCGAATTTTATCAATTTTCCATATGGGACTGATATGCAAGTATGAGCAGAATAGCGTGGTTTTAATTTACTGGAATATTTTTTTTTTCATAGTAAGATTTCTATTTATTTTTTTTTTTAGAAATGTGAAAAGATCTTAAAGGACGTCATGACTTCATATAAATATTGTCGCAATATTATAAAACCTGTTTTAATCCACCTAGTGGTGTAATGATGCCTTTCTCATATCAATCATACTATCATATATAATACTGTGGTACTCTTCAATATAATTTTATTCGAATCTTAAAAGAATAATCGAAATCGGTTTGTTTGACCGTCTACTGATAAAAACTATCAATTGGAAAGGATTTGAGGTCTATTTATAACTCGGATCCGGATGAAATTCAGGAATTACGTATGAGACCGCAGGACCTTTAATTTGAACCTAAGTTTGTGAAAATCGGTCGCGCCATCTATGAGAAAAGTTAGAACAAATATTTTGATTTTTTTGCACATTTTACCCCATAACACACACATACATACATACATACACACACATTTTGCGTACTCGACGAACTGAGTCGAATGGTATATGAAACTCGATCCTCCGGGCCTCGGTTCAAAAGTCGGTTTTCACAGTGATTGCATAACCTTTCTATATGAGAAAGGCAAAAATACATTTTGATTATATGAGGCCTCTACCAATTATCCAATTAATTTCTTCCCGTTCGAGCAGATGTTCCTCAAGGTGTGTAGCTTCATATTTTCACTTCAGATCTCAGAAATCTAACCCTTGCTCATCAAAAATCTCTATTCTGTGACGACACACGTTATCCAAGGGTAGAAATCTCCGAGTGATTTGTAGTCGCCTACAATGAAGCTTAATTTTATTTTAATGATTGGTTGTGACAATGTAAAATTGCACCAAATGTGGCAAAAACGCAATAATTTATTTTCCTTCTTAAGTCTAGAGCTTTTTGCCTTTCTCTATAGAAAGGTATTAGAATTGCTGGAAAAAACGACTTTCAAACGGAGTTTCGGAGACCCATAGTGTTATATACCATTCGACTCAGTTCGACGAGATCTGAAAATGTCTGTGTGTGTATGTGTGTGCACTTTTCGAAGATATTATTACCGCTCAATTTCCTCAGAGATGACTGGACCGATTTCAACAAACTTAGGCTCATTTGAAGCTACTGTCGGGCCATTGATCAAATAGCTGTGACATTTGGTTCCGGAGATATGATGGTATAAGTGACGTAACCGGTAAGCGGTAGAGCTCAAAAGTTTAAGCACCTCAAAAAAAGTCCCCACGCAAAATTTGAGCTAAATCGGATATGGGTAAGGCGGTTAAGGTTTTAAAATTTTCGATATTGAAAAATCACCATAGGGATATGATTGAGATTTCCGAAATTAAATTTTTTTTTTATGCCAAACGTCTTAGAATTTTAGTCACTGCATATTGAACCGCCAACCCGGGCTTTGAAGGTTACACTAAATCACTGGTTGCATAAATAGTGTAAATTTTGGTCTGCTTAGCGGTTTAAATTGCACTGTTTGTTTTCGAGGAAAATCGAATCCAAAAATAGCACCTGGTGTGACACTAACACCTCATCCCTTTCATTGACCCACAGTATCCTCCATAGAAATGATATTAAGGCTCCCTCAAAAAGGCAGCCCCTGACAAAGAATAAAAATCAATGAATCGAAAAATATCAAACCTTTCTCTGCTCGTTACAGCTAGTGACTCCAAATTGTTGTTCACTTTCGTACTCAAGTTCTTTGTGTCGCAGTCCCAAGAGTCCATTCGTCCTAAAAATCGGTAGACAGTAAAATCTCTCTGGTATGGTTGGTTTCACTTTCGAGAAAATCAAATTAACAAAATCTCTTCCTGGCAGCTTATTGTGCCGGACGGTTCCTCAGACTCACTTTTTTTTCAAACATTACGCTGTGGAATAGCCTGAGTGGATAACATCGCCATTGTATGAACCACCAACATTAACAAAACACTTTTTCTTCGGTCAGAAAGGATATCAAATTTACATCCGGCGATCAACACTTTAATTTATCATCTTTTTGCACTTTCAAAATAGCTTTCGGTTTCATATAATCCGTTATCCTATATCACCGACAAATGGGACGGTACGATATTATTTTTTCTCTGTAATTGTGAACTGACCTTAAAACATTTTTTCACTCTCACCACCCACCACATCCACTTGGGGAAGGAAACATCCGGCACTCTACCTTTTAACTGTACGTAATAGAACGCAAGGAGGTCACACTCCTAATTCCGAGCGTAACTTAGTAAGTAAAACTTTATCTCACCCTGGAGGACGACCGCACACAGCATCGCTCCTCGTTCACATTTTCTCACGATTCAATTCGGATTCGGTTGGTTGGGTGGAAGAATTTCGGGACTGGAGTCGTTTTCAATTTCGTAAGCCTCACCTCGAGGTTGATAGTCAGGGTCGGAAATCGTAAACGGCAAATACTCACTCCTACAGTTGCTTCTGTTTACGTTGATGATATTACCATTTTTATTTCCTTTTACTTATTCATTCCAACAGCATGTAAATTATCGCAATAGAAAACAACCGCCTCAAGGCGGACTCACTAACAATGTTTGGTTTTCAAACAATTCCCAGATTCAGCGATGGAGAGGGTGGTCGTCACAATTCGTCGAATTCATCTGTTTTTGCTGCAGGAACACTCCGCCCCAAGCGACGAGAACTGAGGGTTCCAAATATATATCTTTCGTTCCACTCATGTAGGCGAAAACAAAAATCATTTCGACCTTTCACTCCACCGGCTGTTTCCTGGAAAACACAGCACAACGGCCCGTTATCGTAAAAAAACTCGAATGTACGGCTCAATTTCCGTGGCACACGTACCTAGAACTACTACAAAATTTACATTTTCCAGAGTGAACTTATTCAGAGCAAAATCTTTATTCATTACAATTCATACATACAGAAGCAATTGAAGTGCCAATCGAATTACACGGCCAACTATAATCAACCGCTAACAGGGTCACACGATTAGCGTACCCTTCTTAAATGAATATTCACAAACCAACCGTCTCCCAATAGCAATTCCCAGCTTTTCATGTACGGGGGGAGGCAATGTTTCTTGCGTAAACACTAATGAATTTTTCAGCTACTAGTTTTCTTCTTCGGCATCATCAAACTCCACCCGTTCCTAATAATAGAAACTACCGAACTGAATACGCCCGAGACCAGCACGCGACAAACTTCAATTCAGAACGCAAGGCCAATATTAATCCCCTTTAGAAAACATCCGCAGCTCCTGGAGCAATTCCCATGAAAGTTGAACCTTGTCGAACGACAAACTATAGACGTGCGCGCTTAAAAATCGAAAATCACGTCACGACACGTCCGGGGCTAGAGTTGTACTAAATCCTTGCCGTGTCTAATGGGGATGAATGCGAGGGGCTGCTAAATCAAGCCGCCAGCAAGGACTTCGGATCGCAGCTACCCGACTCTCTTTGGTCTACCAGAGGGATTTTCTCTCTCGCAGCGAGAAACTCTCATGTTCACGGAAATTGGGGATGTTGGAACTGCTCGAAAGCAGCTGATCTGCTATCATTGTCGGAACTGTGTTTGGCGATTTTCATAGGAGATTAGAGAGAAAATGAGAAGAAAAAGTCGTCATAAGTGAGACGGTTCCATTGCGAAAAGTTAATAACAGAGAACGAGAATTACTCATATGGGTTCAAACAACAAGAGAGAATCTAATGAGAAGTAATACGAAGTCATTGACCACCGTTGAAACGATGGCGCTTAGATCATTATGGAGGTAAATAGATCGCCAATCGCCAATTATTTGAATTTTTCAATTTCAATGCCTTTTTTTACATTTTTTTAATTTTCAGAGTCGAGAGTCATCACTAGAAGAAATTTTAACAAATTAAAATAATAAATGAATGTATTTATAAGTTTCATAAGCATATGGAAAATTCTGCAGAATTGCAAAATATTTTAATCGATTATGTAGCGTTCGGTGATTTTGATGATCTGTTATCGGCATATCCAATAAAAATCGACTATACCAGGTTTATTTAAAGTTGTCACTTGCAAGGACATTTCTCAGCAGTGTAGGTCTAGTCTACAGTTCCATTGTAACTATCGGGCTGATCGGACGTGAATTCGTATTTTCCCAATCGTGCGATGAATTGTTTAATTCCGTTATCAAGGTCATTCCGTGTTCTATTGTCTGCGTCAATGCGGTCGAGTGATAATCCGAATTAATCCACCCTCAAGGTCGGATGTGAGCTTGTGTAAAGAAGCACTGTGTGTGGTACATTTAGCCAGCTATATTTTTACAAATACATTAGACAGAGTATGGTGAAAAAACGTGTAAGGTTTCCATTTTTAATGGAAAAAAATTAAATCTCCTTAGACTTTCTGAAGACCTGAGCTCGCGATACAATACAGTACAACAAATCGAAAAGGTACGCCCTGACAAGCTCAGGGTCTTGTTAGCCAGTGCAAAACAGGCTAACGTAATCGTTCAATATGAGCTCTTCGCGCGGGAGTATCGCGAAGTCTAGATAGACGACGTGATCACCGATCCGAGTCTGACTTGCGAGGATGTTCTTGTGCATAGGGTGGGCGGCTTTAAAAACCCCCTACTCAAGGATATTAAAATACAGGATTGCAAGGAATTGCGTTCAGTATCGACCGCGGGATATGGGACTAAGTCATATACCCCATCAGAGTCGTATCGAGTGACTTTCGCTGGTTCGGCTTTGCCTAACCTCCTGGACCGAGTTCGTTTACCTGTTCGCCTTTTTTGCAATTAGTGCAGTTCATGTTTTGGTCATGAACTGCACTAATTGCAAACAAATGGGACATACAGCATCCCATTGTTGCACTAAAATCCCGTTATATAATGTGTGGAGGAAGTCATGCGGATAACTCCTGCGGTGGAGACATTGAAAAGTGTCTCTACTGTAAGAAGGGGCCACATGAGCTCTCTGATTGTCTCGCGTACAAATTGCGTAAGGATAAAATAATGCGTTCACTCAAGCAACATTCCAAGCGCTCATTTACGGAAATGTTGAAATGTGCTGCGCCACCTACCGAAAATCCTTACGCTTACTTGTCAACTGACGAGAGCTAATATGATGACCCCCTTTAAGGTACATCTTTGGCTGTCCCTCATAGCTCATCAATCAGAAAGAAGAGAAATATATCCTCTGATAAGCTCCCTAGTAAGGGTTCGACGAAGTCTTTAGAGGGGGCTCCTAAAACTACAGCAACAGGAAGTGATGCCGAAAAACCGGAGAAAAAAGCTCCAGGCCTTGGAAAATTAAATTCCGTGCAAGAATTTTCACCACTTCCTGGGACTCAATCAGAAAATTTACGTTTGTTAAATTCTCTGATATCGTGGACTGGATCATGACTTCCTTCAATATTTCAGAACCTCTTAAAAGCCTATTAATGGCTTTCATTCCTACAGTTAAAACATTTTTGAAACAGTTAAGTGCAAAATGGCCCCTTCTTTCAGCGATCGTATCCTTCGATGGCTAAGTCAGAGGTCACAGATACAATCACTGCACTATGGTCCGAAACGGGAAATTAGCGTGACATAAATATTTTCACTATTATATATAAAATCTTTGTTGTTGGCGTCTCCACAAAAGTTGTTTTTAATGAAATGGCGCTCCTTTTTATAAAAAAAAGTTACTAGGGTGGTCCTTATTTAGATTGAAATCTGAAATCTAACTTTTTTAATTGAGCTCAAAAACGATTCTATTGCACAATAAAGTTGTAGAAAACTTTATTTTGAGCAACTTTGCTGAAAAAAGCAGCTCTCTAGTTTTTCATTCGAGTTACATCAATTTTCCCGAGTAAAAGTAGGGTGGCTCCTGAAAAATCACCTTTTTTGTTCTAACTTTTTGCAGAAACGTTCTCTGGAAAAGCTGTCGAGTCAGAAGATTTGTTGAACTAATTATTGCGCACAATTTTGCTGAACCAAGCTTTTCCATATGAGCTACCAGTAAAAAGTTATGATTGCTTTTTCATCAAAAACTAGTCAAGCTTCAAATATCAATATTCATTAGATGCCAGATCGATAAAAATGTATCCTATGTTGTTTTTGAAAGGTAATAATATAAGTAAAAATTTAAGAAAAATTTGGAAGGGTATTATTTTTTAACTTATGTAAATTAGTCTTAAAATACTTTCAAAATGCTCAAAAACATTGCATAAATCTTAAACGTATAAACATACTTCCTTTAGCAAAACAATAGTATCAAATTAGTTCTACAAGTCTTCCATACAATATTCATACGAGAAATAAGACACACAAAAACTACAGCCGAAAATAGATTGCAGAACAATTTAAATCAATTTATTACCAAAATAACCACTTTAGTTGAGTTTGAGCAACTGAGAAATACTGTAGAATATGGTTATTCCTAACTAGTTGGCCATGATAAATCTATGAACAGAAATTTTCATTATCTCGACAACCATCCAACAAGCTGGTGCAAATTGGTAAAACGCAAATATTTTTATCCACATCATACCGAGACATTGGCCTTTCTTTCTCATCCACTTGTGTACCGAATAGCCTGTAACGACCGGAAAACGACGCACAATGAATTTTGGTTCGAATAAATTCATTCTACTCATTTTAACAAATTAATGATTTTCTTGGATTCCAGGAAGTGCTTTGTTTTACAAAAAGTTAACGGATATAATGATTTTTGGTACACGGAGTCATGATAATTAGTCTCGCGATTTTAACTATTGGTATGTTTAGTGAAGATGCTCAGGAACTCGAAATAAAAGTATCCACGGAACTTTAGAGAGCACCATACTAGAAAATTCACCAGAATCGTGAATATCGAAGATGTTTTTAAAAGGCTGCTGTTAATTTCAGACCCTATCTTGGCATTGTCGAACAAACAAAATACTAGAATTTCAGAAGACTTATCCTAACAAGCAAAATATTTAGTTTTAGATAAAAAAATAATTCATTGTTTCATTTATTCAATACATACCAAATCGCCAACAACTGTACATAGGACTGTTATTTTGAATATAAACGATACGATTATTGCGATAACGGAATTAAAATTAATTGAATCAGTTATTTTGGTAATAAATTTGATAAAATTGTTCAGCAAAAAAATTATTTTCGGCTGTAGTTTTCGTGTGTCTCATTTCTCGAATGAACAATGTATGGAACACTTATAGAACTAATTTGATATAAAGGAAGTATATTTATACGTTAAGGCGTTTAGGAGTTATGCAATATTTTTGAGTTTTTGAAGGTATTTTTAAAACTAATTTAAATAAGTTAAAAAAAATAACACCCTTCCAATTTTCTCTTAAATTTTTACTTATAATATGACCTTTCAGGAACCGCATAGGATACATTTTTATCGATCTGGCATCTAATGAATATTGATATTTGAAGCTTGACTAGTTTTTGATGAAAAAGCAATCATAACTTTTTATTAGTAGCTCATATGAAAAAGCTTGGTTTAGCAAAATTGTGCGCAATAATCTTCTGAGAACAACTTTTCCATATAACATTTCACAAAAAAGTTGAAACAAAAAATATGATTTTTCAGGAGCCACCCTACTTTTACTCGGGAAAATTGATGTAACTCGATCAAATGAAAAGCTAGAGAGCTGCTTTCTTTCAGCAAAGTTGCTCAAAATATATACAACTTTATTGTACAACAAAATCATTTTTTAATTTCAATAAAGGAAGTTAGATCAGATTTCAATCTAAATGAGGACCACCCTGGTCACTTTTTCCATCAAAAGGGGCGCCATTTGATTGCAAACAACTTTTGTGAAGACACCAACTACAAAAAAACTAATATTTAATAGTGAAAATATTTTTGTAAATGAAACTAATAAAATTGGCAGTTTGGCATTGAGAAATTTGCAGCAACGAAAAATTTTGAATGATAAAGGATTTCTTTATAAAGAAACGATAAGAAAAAAACTTATTAGATATGATATAGTTGGGCGACATATGCACAAAAAGGGCAGAGAAGTCTTCCAAGTCATTTGATTTTTAAATTTTCAGTGAATAATAACTTCAGAATCAAATAGTTCTGATTTGATTCTGAAGCAGACGACCCCAGCCGAATAGATGAAAGTGACGTAATTTTTTCATTGTCAAAGGGTGAAACCAGAGAGAGAGCGACTCGCGAAGCGATGCGAATCATGACAGATCTCAAGGAGTCGCGCAACAGAGCTCCGTTTATTTCAGTTCAGCAAAAATGACATGTTGCACACATAAATACCATTCTTTAGTTCCAGTTTTCAAAACTACAAACGACACCAGACTGTTTTCGAATGACGATGCACTTTGTAGTCATATCAAATTCAAGAATATAAAACCTCAAATAAGAGTTATTCATGAATATGTAATAGTTGTAGGTAGAACAAGAAAATAAAATATTCCGATGAATTTAACAATGATGCTGTAATTTACAAAACCAAAAACTACTAAATATATATATAAAAAATCAATATCAGGGTATTACATTTCGATGCTGTAATTAACTTTCTGTTTCAACAGACTTCGCCACCGATTCTAAGCCTACCGGACCATTGCATGACTAGTTGCCACAATCCTACTACCACCAATAATACATACAGGTTTCTCAATAACTGACAGTATGGCATACAAAATTGTACATTTAATTCAGAATAACTGTTTTCATATGTTAAAAATTTGGTTTGTCTTGCTTAAACTGCGCACATAAACAAAAAAAACGAGTTCTTTGACTTTCATGTATAAATATTCCCAGAACTGCTGTTTCTAAAAGAAAAGTTGTTATGAGTGAATTTAATTCTTTTATTTAAAAAAATTAAATTCTTGTGTCTACATTTTTAAATCACAAACTTTAAGTTTTGTAAATGTTGGTAAGTTGATTTTGCTGTAACTTCACGCTAAGTTAAGGTTTAAAATAAAATTAAAATTAAAATAAAAATTAAAATTTTAGAAAGACAATTATTTGTTTTAGTTTTTCGGTTGTTTTTTTATTCTTGAGAAAATGTCGAACTTTTTTCAGTGTATATTTTTTAAGAGTGCTGATTAACAATTTCCAAATTATCACGATTTGAAGAAAGAGCATTCAAAAATGCCCGGTTTGGTGGTTCAATGTATAGAGCGCAGGTTTAACAAGCCAGTTGTCGTATGTTCGAGCGCAGGCCTAGAAGGATTCTTAGTGTCAGTACAAACCATGCAATGGTTTCGAACAGTATGAATCGACTGCGAAATTTGTTGAAACAGAAAGGTCAAGTTCCAGCAAAGGAAAATTTTTTCTTGTATTTTTTTATTTAGCTCAAATTTTGCATATACATTTTTTATGATCAACTAAGACAATTTACATCATAAGTTTTTCATTTTTACTCTAGTCTTATATTCCAGAAAAGACTAAGCAAAAATCCATTTAAAATTGTCAAAAATATATGATTTAGGACTGGTTTTTACAGGTATAAATAAAAGGTCTTATGATAATATACCAAAATTCTGAATTTCATCTGGATCCGAAAAAAATCTAAATCAACATCAAAACTGCTTCAATCGGTAATCATTACCAGTAGACGGCCAAACAAAGCGATTCCGGTTATTCCTTCAAAAATGGAAGAAAATTATTTTGAAGAATACCACAGTCTTATATATGATAGTATGATTGATATGAGAAAGGCATCATTACACCACTAGGTGGATTAGAATATGTTTTGTAATTATAACGACTATATAAAAAATTTAGTGCTGCTGAAATAAATTTTCATTTGATTTTTATTTGAAAAAGAATACTTAATATTCAAATATCTCAAAAAACGTATTTTTGATTTTTTGTATTTTTCGATATGTTGTAGCTGAAGTCCAAAGTAAAGGACTGTCAAATTTCTAGAATCGAAGAATAATATTTGAAAAAGTATCATACCTTCAAAATACTGCGAGCACAGAAAAAGATAATAATCCAGTAGGCTCCATTTCACTGCCACCAACAGGATTACTGAGGTTTTCGGAAATTGTAGAATGGATTTTCACAGCATTCAATATTTCTGAACCCTCAAAGAGTTTGGGCCAATCCCTAGTACGCATGCATAACGGCATTCCTTCCAATAGCTAGAACTTTTTTGAAGCAGTTATCAACTCAATGGCCAATTCTCTCAGGGTTTGTACTCAGAGTCAATATGCCTGAAATTTTTGGGATTTCCATAGAGCGTAGGTGATCCGGGATTCCACACACTTCGCGTTGCATGGATATGTCGAAAAATAGAGTTGAGTCAGGAACATTTAGGAGGCTGACACGGATAGGAATATATCTTGAAGGATTTATTTCCTGGGACATATGGTTAAAATATACTGTCACGAATCTTGTTTGATATTGAAGCTCGACCAGCCTTTCGAAGTTATTAATAACCAGGGGATTCAGTACCTCACATCTTATTAGCAGTCGTGATGAAAGCTCCCAAAAGCGATCTTTCAATGGAAGAACTCCCGCCAGACTTATTGTATGTGTCGAATGCATGCAGCCTAAGGCAATTCACAAGCAACGATACTGAATTCGCTCAAGTTTGATAATATGAGAGTTTGCAGCGGAACGAAAGCAAACGCATCCATATTCCATCACTGAAAGTATCGTTGTCTGATACAATTTTATTAGATCTTGCGGATGAGCACCCCACCAAGATCCTAAAAATTCTATGATGGTTTCATAACCGGTTTCGAACTTCGATCTCCCGATTTCAGAACATCTAACACTTTTATCGCAGTAGACTATGATAGCCACCTGAGAAAAGATTGGTAGCGGCAGCGCGACCTGGACCGAGAAACATTAGATCAGAAAGCACGCCAGTTAATCGACTGAGCCACGGAAGCACATAGAAAGTAACTTGCATCGGCCGGGAAACGAACACGGGCCGCCTGCGTGGCAGGCGAGCATTCTACCACTGAACCACCGATGCTTAAAAATAGCCTCCCCGACGGGGAATCGAACCCCGGTCTCCCGCGTGACAGGCGGGGATACTTACCACTATACTACCGAGGACTTGTTGAGTGTCCTATTTTGTTTGCTAAAAATCTCCGGCATATCAGATTTCCCTGCCATAGACGACGGTTTTGAAGGAGTGAGCGATGCAAAAGCGAAGCTGTTGGAAGCACGCGAGTCTATAAATAGAAGCGAAATTATAGCTAACGTTTCAGTCCTACGCGTAGCATGCTAGAGGTAGGTTGTTGTTAGACAGCAAGACAAAAAGTGCCATAAAACGATTTGAAACATTAATTGCTATGCTCTGATCTTGTGTCATGCAAGCTCGGATGAAATTCTATGTTATGTCGCTTCGCCTGAGAACTCCCCAGGGTAAATGAGTGCTTAAGTTTAATTTCTAATTTATATAGGATGAACTCGATTGATAATGAGAAAAAGTTTATCGCTTCAACCGAAATCGCAGAATGGTAGAGAAACTTAACACTATAAAAACAACTGCTTGCATACAAAACTTGAACACAATCTTGGCGAAGAGAAGCTTAAATATCAAAATCGTATCGCAAGTATGTACAAAGATATAATTGCATACATTTGGGATATTGGTGTAATTTCGTCGGTTATAAAACAAACAATGTTCGGTGTTGGTTCCGAATCAAGATCAATCTAATGTCGTTTTCGATTTTATACTGCACTACACCGGTGCAGTGCTACACCATGGCATGAATAAACGAACAAAAATGATGAAAACATAAACAGTAACCCTTGACTACAATAAACGATTCCATTGCACAGAGCTACATCGAACTTTTGATGAGTGCTACACCAGTGGTATCGGTGCAGAAAAAGTGTAGCACTGGTGTAGTGCAATTGATAAAAACGAACGGTTTCAGTGCAGCTTTCGCTACGCCGGTGAAGTGCAATTTAAAAACGAAAACGATATAAGCAGACTCTCGTGCAAAAGCTTCTATACTACCGACAATTTGGAGATGATTCTGGTATTCTTTTAAATTTTAACTTATGTGTTTATAGCATTTTTAGTTTTGACCACCGCCGAATTTACTTTGGATCAGAAAAAAATCGCGTAAACTGTGCTTCTTAACATCTCAAATTATACAGAGGGGAGTTTTCTCGATTCGTGTTATAGCTTCGACTTAAGAAGTGATTATGTATTAATATAGCTGGTATCGTTTTGAGCTAACCGCAGGTTATTTTTCGAGAAAAAACGTGGTAATCCGAAACCGATTCTAAGATTTCGAACTTTTAAGATATTCAGTGTGATTTCGATTGACTTCCAAAACATCAATGTAAACATCGAACGCAGAGTTGCAAAGAATCGAATGAAAAACACATTTTAAAATTACAGGGTCCGGCACTCGAAGTGTAACCAACTTCAGACCTTCGAGCCTGGCGTCAAGGTAAATGCGACATATTATCGGGAAAGTATTCTGGAGGTTGCTTTGAAGCCGTGGGCAGACAAACATTTCGGTGGCAGACCATGGACGTTTCAGCAGGACTCGGCACCGTCTCACAAAGCTCGAGTGAACCAAGAATGGCTGAAAAACAATGTTCCGAACTTCATCACGTCCACACAATGGCTCTCGAATTCACCAGATGCGAATCCAATGGATTATTCTCTTTGGGCCATTTTGGAGAGCAAAGTCCAAACTAAAAGATACACCAGTCTCGAGGCGCTGAAAAAAGTTATTGTCCGCGAGTGGGCCAAAATACACCTGCAAGTCACATTCGGGCAGCTTGCGATTCGTTTTTTGACCGTCTCAAGGCCATAGTCAAGGCAAAAGGTGGTCATATCGAGCAAAAGTGAATTGATTCTGAATTTTGTATTATTTTTACACATTTTGTACTTTGAATTAAGTAAAAGTAATTTTCCAAACTGAATTTATGGCCTTTTTAATTGGTTACACTTCGAGTGCCGGACCCTGTAGGTTCTAAATTTCAAACTTTGTTATCTCTAGAATTATTTGACTCGAAGTATTGAATAGATTTTCGATCCAAACGTAATAAAAAAATTCAATTCCACCAGAAAGGCAACTTTGTCTGTTCCAAAGTAAACGAATTGCATCAATTAATCATCGGCATGTCATTCTACACGAGGGTGCAGCAGAAATTGCCATTAAGCGCTCATTTTTCCCACCACAGGTACGAATAGAAGGATAATCGAATAACAGCCGCTTACACTTGAGTGGAGTTGCAAGATATGTCTCGGCCACCCCAGTATGAGTGATGGTAATGATACCCCCCTACCCAACAGATTATTGTCGATACCGGCATTGGAGATTAGCTCTACTAGCTGCCCGGGTTCGCATAGCTGACGTAATACTGGGATATGCCCGTAGCTTTTACGACAGTTATACGAAAAGAATGCATCCAGCTAAACATTTTGCAACCACCGCCCATCAAATGCTGGGTGAAAACCTGCTGATGTCGAATGGTGTGTCACGGTTCAACTGTGACTGAAATGGCGCAAAATGTTTTTCTTGCCAAGAAACCAATCACGAATTGACAATTACTTGAAGGCAGAGTCGATTCTCCGTTTAACTCCTATACAACAAATTAACTAAATAAAAAAAAGTTGATGAAAAATCATCAGGAAAATTGTTGTACCTGGAACCAAAACATATTTTCGATACAGAATTTTATATCGAAGGAAGAACGAAACTCGCTCGCTCGCTCGCTCGTAACTTTACTTCCGTCACAAAGTTGCAACCCCTTAAATCGTCCCTGAAACAAGTCAATTCAATTTACCCGGAACGTTACCAATATTGTACGATAACTGGAAAGAGTCCTCAATGCGCTAACAGGAGAATACTTTGGAGTTCTTTCCAATGAACTCTGCCTAGAGGTTTAACTGTGAGGTTAGGAAAATTCAATTTCAGTACTGGTCCTTCGGATTATCCCTACACTGCAAGTAGCAGATAGGATGGATTGACAATTAGAGATGCGGAAAAGCAGTCCTTTCTTAGTAGATCATACAAAACAAAAGTTACAGCTGTAGACTGTAGTGTATCTATTCAGGCACCTTTCGCGCTCTGTTCAACTCTCCTCAATTTGAATGTACAACGATTTCATTCGATTAAAGATCCAAAAAGTCAGAATCGAAGAAGACTAATTCGGCCTGCTGTTGTAGTGCCCCTTTTCTCGACTGAAATCTTTTGTTCTTGTTCTGAAGCACACTTCATCCTGCACATTCCACTTACCAGAATCAAGCTCAGAACGTAGAGCATCCTGCATTGTGACTGTTAAGAGCGGTCGCTTTTACTCGGTGCGAAACAATGCTCCCTTCTAGAAGCACTCGGGCGACGAAACGAAACGAACACTTCGTTAGGGTTAAGATGGACGCGCTCAATTTTCTATCCAGTGAATGAAGAAAAAGGCTCGGCAACCATCGTGCCACTTGGAGGTGGTTAAGATGACACACAAAAAGAGCAGCTCACGACAGGGCCACGGTTGTATACTACAACTACCAATGAAAGGGATTGCCCTGACTGGAAGCGATAGAAACCACTTCACCACTTGGTGACAAGGGAAAACTGCGCCACTTGCACACTAGGTATCTGAATTTTGATAGGAATTGTTTCTGGTTCAATTCTAAGGGTTACAAAGAACTTTGTTCGTGCTATACAGGTATCCTGACAGGCGAATTTACGACTGAGCGGACAACCCTTTGGATATTTCATACCTGAAAAATAACATTTGAGTAGTCGCAAAAGTCTGACTGACAATCGTTTATTTTTCTATATTAAGTTAAAAATGGGTTTATGATTTTTAGTCAAAATCAACACTATGATAAACAATAAAACTAAATAACATTTGAAGTTCAAACTTCTAGTCAAGAAAAACTGGAAAACTTTGTACTGGAAAGATTTTCCCAAAATTGTTGACCCTTATTTGTGAAGTTAGGGGGTTTCTTCTGATTTTTATTTCATTTTTTTTTTCAAAAACTTCTTCAGCAAAAAAAAAATAAATTGTCAACTCGTTTTCATGGAAACCGTTTACAGCATTCCTTGCAATCATAAATTAGCATTTTGCTGAATTAAGACGTAAAGATGTGTATAAATTATAATTCTATCCTGATTATAAGTGTTTTATGCCGGAGCGTCTATAGAAAAAAATTAGAAGTGTGGAACGTCATACTATGTTCCAAGGGTGTAATAGGCTGGTTCAGAAGACTGAAGGTTTGGAAGGTTTCGATACGGTAAGAAATTAAACATTCAATACAAACTCGAGCATTGGTAGATGGAACGGTGACCTCGGAACACGATTTGCTCTGTATACGAAATGGGCCATCGGAATTCGATTGAGTTAATACCTTCCTGAGTTCTGGAAAAATCAATTGAAAGAAAAACCATGCGGCTCCATTACATTATAATCAGATGTAGTATTGAGTGGTATTTAGTTTTAAGATCTCTGGGCTTTAGTATTTTTTTTGTTTTAACCTTAAGGTCATTCGCCTCTTCGTGCCAGAAAAATGTGCGGGGATGGAAATCGAACCCAAGTGGGCTGCGTGAAAGGGCATTGACTTACACATCACGCTATACCCATCCCCTGGCTTTAGTATTGACGTAATTAAATAAATGAGAGAGTTTCTTTATACTTATTTATACGTGAATTTGATGTCTGGGACTATATTTTTCTTTTAAAAGTTCTATGTTTTTAATGTACTTTTGATAAATCATTGTTTGGGAAAGAATATTGTTATAAACATTTCTTGAACGCAGTTGACGATGATATATTTGTAACGTTAGTGATTCACAATTATTTGTTTATTTTTCAAATTTAAATCTATACTTTATGTCTTCGACTCGTCAGTACATAACAGTTTATGAAATGTGCCGGTTATGTGCCCTATGCACAAAATATGATAACCTAACGGAGCAGCTAGCTTGTCACTCGCTGTATGCTTGGTTTTTGTGGCGCGTCGTCGTGTTCGCTTAAGTATACTGAATGTATTATCTGTTGATTCTACGGGAACTAGCAGGCAAATTCTGAACTTTCGGCGATTTATTTTTTTGACCTAATTTGAAGCGCTTGTATCTCGGTAATTTGTTGATGGATTTGCCACATTTAACATATGTGCAGTGCGGCGCTGTCAAATATGTGTTCGTTTGTGTGTGTGTATTAACTGCATTGCAATTCGCTTCACCGGTGAGCGATTGGGTTGCTAGGGGTAACCATGTTAACTTCTCTCGCCCGGCAAGCAAAAAACTATTTGCACGTGAGAGGGATGGATTGTTGGATAAGTTGAGGAGAACTGAAACTTGACACTAATGAAACTGTTGATTATTAGAAACGTTTGAATTCTCAACGCGGGAACTTGAATTGTGCTTGAATTACATAATATGATTTAATTTGTCATTTGTTAAGCTAAAGTTTTAAAAATATACATGCGGCCCGATAGAAATTCGCTAGGCACGGCACCCCGGCAAGTAGCTCTAGGCCCGAGGTCCTTTCAGGTGGTAACCCTACCAAACAGCCTCAAACTCAAACGAGCTCAAGGAAAACATTCGTGCTGAAATCGACGCTATAACACCCGAGATGCTAGAAAAGGTAATAGCAAACGCAGAAAAAGTAGTCATTTTGTAACTGCTAACAAAGGTGGCCACATAATTGATAGTGTTTTCAAAACCTAGTCCAAAAAATTCTATGGAACCAAACTGAATAAAAATACATTATTTATAGAAAGCGGTTGTTTGTTCTCAAAGTTATTCAATGTTTACATACCGACATAAAACAATAATGAGAATCAATTACAAAGTCGGTAACGAACAATCATTGCAGCACCTGCGGATTTTAAACATATGATTTCACTTACCGACCAAAAACTGTGTAGTTAAACCTCGGACTCGGGAAAAATTTTGAAGCATTATACACAATTTTCTATTCCAGCCAATTTTGAAATCAACTTCAAGAAATATTTCTTTTTTTTTTAAAGGTTGCATTCACGAACCGATATAAGAAGACAAAACCTAAGTTGTGACGTTTGAAATTCTGTTTTCAACAGACGTCGCAGCCAAATTTGTTGGGTAAAGTATAAATGAATGACTATTGTTGCGCCTCTAAGCAGTAATTTTTCTTCGCGATAAGTATTGTTTGAATACTCTTATCGGATCATACTTTATTTCAATTGTTAGATTCTGAAAATGAAGCAATTTAAAGATTAGAAAATGTGAAATCAGGTTTGCCTTTCTCATGAAAAAAACCTTTGCATCTAGGCCCGGAGGGCAGAGTTTCATATACCACTCCAATCAATTCGTTAAGATCGCAAAATGTCCGTGTTTATATCACTCATTTTTCTCGGTGATGTGTGTTCGAAAAAAGTTAAAGTCGGGGTATAACATACAATATAATAAAAATATCAATGATAAAAAGCTCTATGCGGTAACAAGCGAAAATTACAATTGGCATGAAATATCATTCTAAGCAAGCTCGTATGCAATTGCCCATTCGTAACTGCTGGAAGATCGAGTCTATGTTTAATAATGTCGTGTTCGCTTGAGAAAACTGAAACTGACTTAGGATAGTTTCATCAAGTAAACACACAAACAGCAAACTGTGTTGGACTATCATTTACAACGAAAGTGTGAGCAAACCCGATTTAAGAATCAGGTTCGAAACTAGCTCGATTTTCAGTTCAGTTACGTTGAAACTAGGAAATGGATTTAAACAATCGGTTTGACAGTAGGTAAGGTGGAAACTGGGTTAGGTTTGACATCAAGTGAATACGACATTAGGTTTTGGAAATTCCCATAAAGACAAAGGTGTTCATGAAATTATGAAAAAATATCAATTATTGTCTTCCAGAAAAAAAATTTTGATATAACAATGCAGAGAGCGCTAGTCTTACAAGTCAGTTGTCGTATGTTTAAGCCCCGACCAGGAAAGATTTTTAGTGTCAGTTGGATCACTACACTATACTATACAATCCGCTGCACTAGGAATCGTCTGCGAAGTCTGTTGAAACAGAAAAGCCAAATTTCACAAAAGAATGTTAATGCCAAGACTTTGCTTTGCTTTATTCGTGGTGTATCACAAATATTTCGAGCAAGAGTGTCAACCCTTATCATTCCGATAGGCGAGTATGGGCAGTACATTTTGCATTTTGTTAGCAAGAAACTAATTTGTAGGGAAAGATTATGCCATACTTTTAGGTAAAAGTAGTCAAGAAAAAGTGAGGCGACGATAATAATAGGTCATATGTTACAAAAGAAGAAATGAAAAAATAGGATAATATCCATCATTCTTGAACCTGGATCAAACGGTAAACATATTAGGATGCAGTAGTTCGATCGAATCTTCAATCGTCACCTACTTTGGCGAAGCTTAAAAGGACAGCGAAATTGAACTTTCCAAGTGAAAGTATTTCTCGCGAAGGAAAAGGTTTTGTCGGTTCGATTTATTGTTATGAATGAAAAACTTTGTTTAAATCTAAAACATATTTTAAATTGATTTTCTGCAAGATTTAGTCGTATATCATTTCCATACTTTCATTAAAAAATAACAGCTTTTCAGCTCTGCCTCACTACGGATCAGAAAAAAAAACATGAAAAAAAACCGCTCACTTCAAAAAGATAAGATCCAATTGTTGTTCATGTACCAGCTCTTGTTCAGCTATTTTATCCAATCTAGTTAGTATCCATGCCTCATTACAAACGCATAAATTATTTTTCAACGACACTCTTTGAAGCTTTTATGAAATGCAAAACATTTCCCGATGGTTCTTACGCAAACTGTAAAAACTTGGACCGTCTAAAAAAGGTCAAAGTCTCGTGCTTATTTCCATGTAGTAATCTTCAGTTCCGCTGTCGATGAAAATAATTGTACCACTGCGCTATGCGACTGGCCGCCACAAGAAAAACGGAAAAAAGATAGGAAATTTTAATAATTCGCTTACTGCTCCTGAATATATACAAACTTGGCAAGCTTTCATTGTTCTGTTCTGGCTAAGAATAATCGGTTTCTGTTGTTTCCGTGTTTTGACTTAACCTGACTTTGGCTTTCCCGGGTTGACCCTGGGAGAACCATTAAAACTCGAGATGAGGTATGAAAAAAGTTTTCCGCTTCTTTCCCATTATGTTGGCTCATTTCATTCAGTTTTACCGGACTTTTAATCAGATTCTGCTCGTCTCGGAAGTTTGTGTTTTTTATTAGTATTTTGATTTGGCACTTCTTTCGCTACTTCATCTACCAGGGAGGGGTGGCGGTTATTCCGAAACCGAAAATAAACTTTTTCAATATAGAATACTTGTAGATTTGAAAATGTACTTGCGGTGTTGTGGCAGTATCGTATCATCTGTCAGACTACCCAACTAATGGCCGGTGCAGAAGAACTTTAAACAGTCTCCACTAGATAGCGGTTTCAATTATTTCTACCAACAAACTTGTTTGGCTTCATCAATCCTTATCACCATCGATTCATCAGAAATGTAGAGCTGCATTTGGGTTGCTTCGCTTTGTTTCAGCATACCCAACTTTGTCGAAACGTTTAGACCAGGTTGGGAAACTGGGTTGCTTCCGGGCAGCTCTCCGATGGGTCGTTAACTTGCACACTATTTCATTATTTAAATGCCTTTCCATTCTCGGCTCCTATGTAGAGCTCTGTGCTGCGTTGAGAATTGTTTTGGAACGGCTGCTTCACTTCGGATGGAGAAATGTGGTGATGGAAAAGGAATTAGTTCCATTGTAACTGATATTGCAGATAATTAAACAAAAGGATATCGTTCATAGGTGAAATTTATGAATGTTGACACGTAAACTTTGATTAGCTGTTTCGGATGAAAATATAATAACTTTATGGGTTTGAGCTGTCAACCATAAAACCATTTACCATGAAAAGTATAATCAACTTTAGAAATTAGAGGCATGGTTTGGAAACAACAATGTTATTGTTTTATGCCGTTCGTGAACGGTTAATACCTACAATCTTAAAAAAGGGCGGGTGGGTGATCTCACAAACATAACTGGAGGAAGTTAATACGGATAAAACTGCTTCTAACAAACTTTCGAGTGTAAATAATTGTTTGTATCAGCTGATTGTGTGCAATTTGCAACTTTTACTGCTTCATTTCCACAATTGTAACGATGCATGTACAGGGTCCGCCATATAACTTTTTTTTAAACATGCAATAAAACACAAACGGTTCATCCGATTTCAATTTTTTTTTTCATATTAAAGTACAATCCTTCCGGTTGATTGTGGAATATAATTTCATTCAAATGGCTGCCTCGGCTGGCCTTGCAGTACACCATACGGTCGGTCAAGTTTTTTAGTACATTTTCGATTGTATGCAGCTTTATTTCAGCTATGGCTGCACGAGTGTTGTCCTTCAAGGCTTGAATTGTCTCTGGCTTGTCCACATAACACTTATCTTTGACAGCCTCTCAAAGATAATAGGCTAACGGCGCCAAATCACAGCTCCGAGGCGGCCAAACTACATCCGAATTTCGACTGATAATTAGATTTTCGAAGACAGTGCGCAGAAGATCGATCGTAGCGTTGGCTGTGTGGCACGGAGCGCCATCTTGTTTTTAACCAAATGGTGTCCAAGTCTTCCTCTTCAAGTAACAGGAAGAACCAATCGCTAATCATGGCGCGGTAGCGCTCGCCATTGACCGTGGCGGCGGCTCCTGCCTCATTTTCGAAGAAAAATGGCCCAATGATGCCGCCAGATAAAAAAAAACCGCACCAAACCGTCACTCTCACTGTATACCAAACAGAGAAATGGAGCATGTTTAAAATAACTAAACTGTTAGTAGATTTTTATATTTTATTTATGATGATTTTCAGCTGGAATATGATTGTTTTGAACTAATTTCTCCCTTAAAAATAAACAATGTTCTCTGTTTGATTTGAATCAAAATTTTTGTCTAGTCAAATGAAAAAAATATTTGTTCGAGCTGAATTTATTTCTGAAATAAACTAACTATTCATTACACATCAATCAAAGTTGAACTGATGTTATCTGCAATGTCTATGTGGCATTCCACGCAAAATCAGCCACTAAATTTTTTTTTAATTTTGCTATTTTTTTTCGGTAAAGAACTCAAAAATATTCGACACTTATTTTTTTTATTTCAATAAGGGGGGGGGGGGAATTTTCGAGATATGTTTTTTTTTGATATTTCGTGTTTTCAGAAAAGAGCCTTTTTTCAACAGCCAATACTGAAAAATCTAATACAGATACAAAAATTCGTTCAAGACATGAATTGTGCGTTTTTGCCTTTCTCATATAGAAAGGCTATGCAATCACTGTGAAAATCGACGAACTGAGCAAATGTCTGTGTGTGTGTATGTGTGTGTGTGTGTGTGTGTGTGTGTGTGTGTGTGTGTAACAAAAATATGCACTCACTTTTCTCAGAGATGGCTGAACCGATTTTCACAAACAAAGATTCAAATGAAAGGTCTCATAGTCCCATAGCCTGCTTCCTTCCGATCCGACTTCCGGTTCCGGAGATATAGGATGATATGTACCAAATAAGTGAAAAAAATATGCACTCACTTTTTTCAGAGATGGCTGAACATATTTTCACAAACTAAGATTCAAATGAAAGGTATTATGGTCCCATAGCTTGCTATTGAATTTCATTTGAATGTGATTTCCGGTTCCGGAGTTATATGGTAATATGTGAAAATTTGAGATAAAGTTTACACTCAATTATCTCTGGAACACCTCAACCGATTTTTGCAAACTTAGATTCAAATGAAAGGTATTATAATATCCTAAAAATTTATGGAACATTTTATCGGGATCCAACTTCCGGTTTTGAAACTAAAGCGTGATAAGTGGAAAAGTTCCGAGAGCACCGAAAGTGGAGAAGAGAAACTCATAAAACTAAATTTACTTCGATTTCTCTGCGATGTTTGAACCAATTTTCACAAATCTTGATTTGAATTAAGGTTCATACTGTCTTTAAAGCTACTGTGAAATTTCATCCGGATCCGACTTCCGCAGTTACAGGGCGATGAGTGTCAAAGTTTTCAAATCGCCACATAGAGTGACAATATGTACAACACCGAAAGAAGAAGAAAACACAAAACGAACAAGACGTGCTTTGTTCTATTTCGTACACGTTGTGTAGTGATGTCAATAATAATAATAATATTAATAATAATAATAATAATAATAATAATAATAATAATAATAATAATAATAATAATAATAATAATAATAATAATAATAATAATAATAATAATAATAATAATAATAATAATAAAAATAATAATAATAATAATAATAATAATAATAATAATCCTACTACATGTTTTATGCTGCTGATTCATGATGTTTAGCTTGACTTACATATGCAAAAGTAACAGAAACGCAGGTTCGTTTCGTTTGTTAGATTTCGTTTAATTGGTTTAATTGAAATAGAGCATGAGATAGTAAGTATAGGTTTAACCACGTTCAAAACTGTTCTAATTTGTAGGTTATATTTGTTGGTAAAAAACGAACCAACTTCGGCTATTCCGTTTATCTGAATCCGATTTCGGAAGAATTGGAAATAGTGATCAAAAACTGCAAAACGGATCTCACTTACTTTTCTTGGAGATGGCCAAATCGATTTTCACAAACTTATGGTTTCAAAAGTAAAGTCTTACAGTTTCATACGGAATTCCTTATTTGTTGTGGATACTACTTTCGGTTCCGGAACTACAGGGTAAACAGGTTTTATAGAGTTTGTGAGATTAGATCCGAACAAATTATCATATTTCTATTCAATAAACAGTTGTTTTTGCGAATTTCACGATTATATTTATGATGTAATGAGTAATATGAGAAAGGCATCATTACACCAATAGGTGGATTAAAATAGGGTTTTTCCTTAGCTTTCAAATAAGCGATTCCATAAAACAACCTTTAAAGTAAATATAATGAAAAGAGGTAAAAATTAATAAACAAATAAAAAAAATTTAAACTTGGGCCTAATGTTTTTTTCTTTTTTTTTTTGTTTAAAAAGGAAGCCTTAGGGGTTCAACTCATTCATGATAAAGTTTCAGAGTGGAGGGAAGTGGAATACTTTCGGAGCAGTGAATTTTTCAATTACGACCCGCACGCTCGGATACAGGCTTAACTTGTCGACACATGTCGCGCCACAGATCGAATCCTAACTTTGTCAGTTTATTGTTAGCAACGTTTTAGGCAGAAAACAAGTAAAATTGGGACAAAGGATTTACGTGAGTAATAAAATGATGGTGACTTAAAGTTTTTGCACAGTTGCAATTTTTCTATGATTTGGTTTTTCTGATTTACAAAAACTCAATACTTCAAACGTGTCCTGGGAAGAGAAAACTTTCATTTTCAATTCCTTGTCTCCGTGCGGATCAACATAGTGAAACAATTGTGTTCCAGAAATAGTTTTACATTTTTCGAAACGATTTTTATGAAATTTCTTTGTTTTTACATAATCTTCCGAACATTTGTATATGACTGAAATATTGGGTAAAGAAGATGCTTTCCTAGCCCACTCGTACAATTCATTCGCCTTCTTGGGAAGTTTCTTCACCAAGTTGAATTTAAGCCTGTCCAATCCAGGAGCGTTATTGTTACAAGACAAGCGTGCTATAGAAAATTCCATCATTGAAAATGGACTATCAATGGAACCATTATTTGGGGTAGACTCCCGAATAATGTTCCAATTAGGAACAGTATCAGGACAAACTTTCCTAGCAAATGCTCTTGTACTTGGTTTCTAAAACCAAGAATTTTTCAAAATTCTAAGGAGTTCCACCTCCTGGTTTTAAAAACATCTTGAAAGCGTTTTGCTTCGCGTGTTTAGCATCTAGTACTCTTTGTCCAACCTTCTTTGGAAGCCTTCTGTTGGTCGATGGACCAAGAAATCGTTTGGTTTGGGCTTGTTCTGCGGCCTCCAGAATCGATCAAACGAGGGAGTCATATTCTTCCAGCAGGGGGAGTTCTTCCATTGAATTTAAGACAATTGAAATATTGATTTAGTATTTAATTCAGTCAATATTGTTTGTCGAATCATATGGAATATTAACTGGATTAGCAATACCTTTGTTACTGCTAATTGAGATGATGATTGGTAAATGATCGCTAGAGAGATAAATCTAATGCACTTGGAGGAGGTCTTGGAATCCGTGTCATGCTACCCATATTCAATGCTGTCATGTTGAAATTGTCGCAAATATTATATATTAAAGATGATCTGTTATCATTGTAAACGGAACCCCACATAATTCCGTGCGAATTGAAATCTCCCAGAATAAATCGTCGAGCAGGGAGGGCTTCAACCATTTAATTGAGCTGTCGTTGTCCAACTTGTGCTCTTGGAGGAATATACACCGAAGCTACACAAATGTCTTTTCCTTTAATGTTAATGTAGATCCGGCAAATGTTACTCGAAACGAATTTGAGGGACTTAATTCCATCGACAATAGATGCTGAGTACAATTGCTTGCACTCGAGTATCTTAACTCCCTCAAGCATAGAGTTTTTAAAACGCCCAACTCCATTTTTATGTAAATCATCGGCTGTCAGACTTGTTTCGGTGACAACACCGTCAATTTCCACCTCCTTCGATGGAATGTTAACTCGATATTCAATAACGAATAATTCACAGGTTACAATTTTGTTTCCTGTTTCAAATCGTTAACAACAACTCGAATTTTATCTATAATAACTTTAGAGATTTCTACAACTTCAGAAATATGTGATGTCAAATCGTTTGTAATTTGCATCAAATTTAATGCCTTTTCTTTGCGTCGAAAACAGACTATCCATGGCCCAGTGGTACCCTCTGGATAATGTGTAGTCCTTGGAGTATTTAAGCTCTTACTAGTATCCGGAATCGGATTCGGATAATCTTCCATGAGATCATCCATTACATTAACTGTTTTTTTTTTGTAATTTAATAGTTTAACAATGAAAACTTATGTATAGTAAAATTTCAGTTATAAGAGTAATAAAAAAATTAAATTAAATCTACCTTGTTGCTGTTGTCTGTGTTCCTCTGTCGTAAAGAACGACGTGAAGCTCACCCAACGATTTCCAATTGGCAGTCTTTTGGTATCGTGTTCCGTTTTTCGCCGTTGCTCTGCCGTCGTTGTGGTCACCACTGAACTTGGTGTGCTGCCTGTACCTGACCCCAGGTACAGTGCTATTTCTCTTGGTGGCGATCAAATGTGATGCTTGCAGTGTAGCACTACGCGATATGTAGGGGAAAGTCTTATAAAGCGTCCCTGCTAGCCAAAATGCCCCCTTCCCTTTCTTAAGCATTGAAGACTTTTCTGAACCAAAGTTTTATCACTAACACTATCTTTTCGTAGGATCTTTCTGCTATGCAAGCTTGGTGGTTGTCGTTTGCAGGAAAGTATGAAAAAACTAAAAATTTCATTTGGCAGCTTTGCGATGTAAAGTTTTGCTTCGACTAAATAGATGTTTTATCCACCATTTCTTTGACATACTGATTATCTCAAAACAGTAACTTTATGGACATTTCAAGAAGCACAATGCATCGTTGTTGCGGGATAAAATGTCTTTTGTTGTGTGTCATGCCACTGATTTGTTGTGAGACATATTTTACGGCTGCTGGGGCATTATGTCTGAGGCGAGCGAAAATAACCAAGAATGTGGCCGTTTTGGAAAATGTGTTTATATCAATCAATTCTCATCTTTTCTATTGGAATCATTGAAAATTGTGTTCCTCATCCGTATTGCAATGAAATACTTACATTCTCGAGGAAAATATATCAATACACTTGGAAATATCTCAATGTTTTCTTAAGGGGGCATATTATAACACTTTACCCTATCGTCTCTTTCGATCCTATGCAGCGTACAAATTCTGGTACCTGGTAGATCAGCACTGAGTTGCCTTAGCACCTATGTGCCTTTGCACTCCTTCGTCTTCGCACCTTTATGCGATGGCCCCACTGTGACTCGACACTTCTATGCGTTCGCACCTCTGTGTCTGTGCGTATGAACGAGATGGCCTACGTTGATGATTTTCCAATCGGAAACGCCCCGAGTATTGCCTTTGCGAATGGCACCAGCATTTTAACGACCTGTAGCTTAGAGTAGCAGCCGTTAACTCACGAGCCAGTATAATCGAAACACAACCTTTTCGCTTGAATTTATAATACTGAATGAATTTATCATTATCACTTTTTTGAAGATTTAACCACAAATTTTTGATCATATTTCTGATGGCATGGAGAAAGAATTATTTATTTTTTTATTCAATGATATATTTAATAAGGCCACTGCCTTAGCTTTAAGATTCCGAGGGCGATTATGCTAAGGACACCACGATTAAGTTATGTTAAGATTTTTACGATTAAGTTCTATCCATTCTATCATTGAGCGAATTTTGAAAAAGTGCCTCATAGTAAAGACATATTCAAGTCAAAATAAACACACACACAAGATATAAATCCATGCTTATCTTTTGTCGTTGAAAAAAAACATTTATAAACGAAACGGTGGCTTGCAAATGGATTCAGTTCAAAGTGTAGATACCTCTTTTTCATTAAACGGGATTAAACAAAATGAAACAAACAATAATCATGTAACCCAAAAAAAAATAATACGGATAAAAATTCATTGCCGGTACCATGATTAAGAAATTATGAAAATCATGAAACGTGTCTTCACATGTTATAGGCAAAATGATTTAAATCATGAAAATGTTTATGGGATTTGTATGTACGTATGTATGTGTGATAACATAATATAAAATAATATAATATAATATAATATAATATAATATAATATAATATAATATAATATATTATAATATAATATAATATAATATAATATAATGTAATATAATATAATATAATATAATATAATATAATATAATATAATATAATATAATATAATATAATATAATATAATATGATTTAATATAACATAATGTAATATAATACAATATAATCTAACAATATAATATAAACTAATAGTATCATTTTTGTTATAACAATAAGTAAATCGGCGGAAAGTATCACAACAATTATATCAAGTCGAAATTTCAGAACGAAAGAATGACACTCGATTATTTTTATGACTGTTCAGGGTGTTGGGTAATCTTGCTTGAGTTTTGACTTTATTTCTCTTATCTGACCACCCACGCAAGTTATAAAAGAGTTTACCTGTAGCTCTATTTAACATTATTGTGTTCTGTTTGCAATGTACCGTTGCGGATTTCTCCTCATCTACCTGACAGGCGTCACATTGGCGATTCGTAAGTAAATTTATTGATACCGTTACGTATGTGAATTTATGAGTTTTTTGTGCAGCAACCGCCGATAAGCGCATCGTAGGAGGTTTTCCAGCGGAATACGGAGAGGCCCCGTGGATGGTTTCGATGCGCAGCTCGCTCAATGTTCATTTATGCGGTGGAACATTGCTGAACCGGAACTTCGTTCTGACGACAGCCGTATGCATGGAAGGTCGACTGGCCACCAATACAATGGCCGTAGTGGGCTCCCGATTTCTTAATACTGTAGCTGCTGCTTATTACGGTACACGAACGATTACTCATCCGCAATATAATCAAAATACCCTGGAATTCAACGTAGCACTGTTCCGAACGTTCTATAACGTAATATTTACTGACATTGTACAACCGATTCAATTGAACGCAAACTTCATCAACGCTGGAACTCGTGGTCGAATGTATGGTTGGGGAGCCACGCAACCTGGCGATGGTAATTCCAATGCACTGCAAACCATCAACCTCAACGTAATCGACAACGATGTTTGCAGAGACTCATTGGGATCCGATGGAATGCGAGTTACCGCATCTACAATGTGCACGTTAACCCGCGAAGGTCAGGGACTATGCACCGTGAGTTTAATCCGAAATAGTTCCCAGAACGTACAACATTTAAACGGTTATTTGCTTTCCAGAACGATGCCGGTGGTGCCCTGGTTGTAGACTTCTCCGTCATTGGCGTCGCCTCCTGGAAGATTCCATGCGCCACTGGTCGACCAGATGTTTTCGTACGTACTTCAGTCATACGTGATTGGGTTGTAAGCATTATCTAAGGAAACAAAATAATGGTAAAATCACATTATAACAATAGATTTGGTACCGCTGTTTAAAATGCATGCATGAGAAAACTAATTTAAATCACTGCGTTTATATCTATTATTGTTATCATTTAAATATTAATTATCACATCAGTCCCATATGAAGTCTTTTTTTATAATACTTTCTGAAACTACAGTAATGATTATCGCTTTTTTTGTAAAATTTAAGATCAGATTAATTCTTGTTTGCCCTATATGTGAAGAAGCCGCATATCATCCTAACCATATGAAAATCAAAGCTCCATTTTGGATGTTTTGGTTAATATTTCCGGTACAACTAGTCCCGGAAAGAACTTTTAACTTAAACTTGCGTATCGATGAAAGACTCATTTATTCGCGAGTCGAAGTAACGATGGCATCTAGAAGGCGTTAATTTCTTATTCGTTTTCGAACAACTTTTATGATGAATTTATCCCTTTGAACGGCGGCTTGATAATTTGCATATCAACTAACTAGATCTATTGACCAAAAAGTGTGATTGTGAGTTTCAAGAGATTCTATAAACTGTTTAAACTAGAAAGTGAGTGAAGTTAGTTTGTCTTTAAACTAGAGAAATTGATACTGACTTTTTTACACTAACTATCCTGTAGCTCAGGAACTGGAAATCGTGAATTTAATGGACATTATTATTTCACACTCACATACATTCACACATTTTAATAGTACATGGCTCGGGTTAGCGATTCAATGCATAGGGCACTGGTCTTACCATTACCATGCGATGGTTCTGAACGCTATGAATCGGCTGCGAAGTCTTTTGAAACAGGAGGTCAAATTCCACAAAAGGAATGAAGTACCAAGGATGTTTTGACAACATTTTTAACAAGTAACATTTTTCGAATAAAAACGATTGGAAAAAGTGTATGCAAAAATTACATTTTACCTTTTTAGAAACCAGTCTTGAGCCGTCATACGAAAGTTCATACAGGAAATGTCACAATTTTGAATATGTGTATATTCGACGAGTGAGTTCCGACTCCCGGTTCCGGAATTATAGGGTAGATGTGTTGAAAATTAAATACCATCACTTGAAGGGGGGAAACAAAAAACGTAAAAAAAATTCTAAGCTAGCCTCAAAACTCGCTCCCGGTTTCCGATTCCGGAGGCATCGAATATAGTGGTCATATTTTCCCAAATGGATCTCACTCTCATTTTTCATAGCAACGGTTTGACCGATTTTAAAAAACTTAGGCTTAAACTAAAGGTCCTGTGGTCTTGTACGGAATTCCTCAATTTCATCCAAATCCGACTTCCGGTTACGGAATTAAATGGTTAAACGTGTTAAAAAATTGATACCATCAATTAAAGGGGTAAAAACATATGTAAAAAATTTTCTAAACCTGCCTCCAAACTACTCCAATCGGTAGTCATTATCAGTAGACTGTCAAATAAACAGATTCCGGTTATTCTTTCAAGAATCGAAGAAAATTATTTTGAAGACTAGCACAGTATTACATATAATAGCATGTTTGCATTGATATAAGAAAGGCTTCATTACACCCCCAGGTTTATAATTCACTAATATTAATTACAAAACAATACTGATGAATCATAGTTGAAACTGGTTCGATACCGTGCACCCTTTGAATGGTGCATTTATTGCACCCAATAGATAGACACTTATAGCCAGGCGCCTACCCAGAAAAAAATTTCTCGGGGTGTTTTCATTATATAGGGGGGACCGGGGCTAAATCGGACACTTCAATCGGAAATTGAAAAAAACATACATTGAAACTGAAAAAAATACTGAAAAAAGTGAATCTTGCCAAAATTCAGTCATTTAACTAATTACGTTTTTATGAATTTGAATCAGAGCTAATTGGCTAAAGTGGCACGCTTCCCTAGTTATTTGGAAACTTGTACCTTGTCGTGGCTTTTCATCAATTTCCTGATGGAATGGGAAGGATAAAACGAACATTGAAGGGAATTGTGAAGTGTGCGAGGTAGAAAAGAACACAAAATAAAATGAATCAAATTGTTCTGCATCCCTGGAATGATGCCGAACGATCTGCAGGTGCCAAAATGCACATTTAAAAAAACCTCCAAATCCCGAGAGGATTTAGAGATTTTAGAAAAATCGATACCATACATACACTTCCTGAATATACACTTCCTGAATACACACTTCGATACACTTCCTGAAGAATGCAAAACGATTCGCAATATGTAATAGCAGAAGTAAATTCGGCATGTAGTTGCGTCAATGCGGGACAGTTACATATCAGATGATATGAAGTACCGTAATCGCATTCACGCAAATCACACAAATAATACTCAGCACGATAAATAATAGCCATATGATAATTGAGTGCAATTTCCAGTCAGAGCTCTGGCCAGTATACTGCAATGACATTATGACATTTTCATATTCCAATCTAGTAAATGCTGTTGTCCGAACGCAAGTTTGCAAGCTGCCCCAGTAACTGGTATGTTTAGATACAGCCCAAGAACGAATCCAGTAGTTGACAGTGATAAAGCTGGATCTTTTATTCGTGATTCCAGCTCTAGCCAACTTGTCTAAGATTGTTGATGACTGACAATTTCTAGCGCATCCGAATTTTCAAAACCCAACTGCATCATCCATCTTATGAGGCCCTGTCTCGTAGGCTAAAAGATGCAATGGTTACATCATCCTGCATTTGAAACTCGGTTACATTAGTGAAATACGTTGCCATCGCAACAAGTCTTACCAAACGCTATTTGCTTTGCAGAACCAACAAACGACCTGTAATCATCAGTGTTTAGGATATCATACTTCCCTTTGGCAGCGTGATGAATCAATACTATAAACAATTAAGTATAGTATGAGAGCAAATAAATAGAAATGAATTTACTATTAACTAGGGTAACGTGCCACTTGAGCCAATTAGTTCTGATACTATTAATGGCTTTAGCTCCACTGGAATTCGTATAATATGAAGAATATGAATATGAAGTCATCACTCGACGAAGACCGGTTATACGGAAAATATTCCGAAAAATAGACATACTATCTGTCCATGCCCAAAGTAGCATAATGGAGAAACATCAACAAATTGTAACTTGTCATAAACGTATATTTTTCTGTTTCCATGTGAATGATATAAAATCAAATCAAATCTTCGTTACTAACAACTTGTTTAGCAATCGTCGGTAAAACGAGCAAGCTTCGTCTACGATTTAAGCCATTTAAGTGTAATAACGTGTTCTACTTGGGTCACCCAGTCAGTCTAACTGTGAAACAAGATTAACTCTTGGTTGAAATAATTCCGCCGGATGCGACACGGGTTACCTGTTTGGTGGTCTTAATATAAGCCCATTATCTCTGTGAAGAATACTAAAGTAAACAGACGCGTCTACTTTTTGCTGCAATCAAAATAATTTTAATGGTCTGAATATCAACAAAAAAGTATTTTCTGACCTTTTTAATGGTGTCATACATTGAAGAACATAAATCGAAAGGGTGAATGCATTGAATGTTTATGAAGTGAATTCCATCTATTTTGTGATTCAATAGCAGTTGCTATCAAAATATTCGCTACTAAAGTTTTTTTCCTCACTTCCAAAATTTCTACAGAATTCGATCACCGTCACCTCAAGGTGTTCGATTATCGGGATACCATTTTTTCGACAAACTCTGCTTTATACAGTAGGCGTCTCCATTCAACTCAATTCATGACTGTTCGCTACCAACCTCGGTAACTGTGAAGGATCCGCATCACTGTCAGACATGGCGACTCCAAATAACGCCTTTTGACTAAAAGCCTCCGAAATGAATAAACTCCTTTTTTTTTTCAATCTTAAGCTCAGCTGTTTTTGCTTAATTTTTTCCATTTCTAGCAGATTTTCATGGGGTTCCGGTAACCGAACACCTTTTTTGAAATGACCAAAAATAATCACTTTACTAAATAGGTTAAGAGAATTTCAATCATTGGAATCAATTTATTTCCTTAATAAGTTGCTCTCCATAGACATTAGCTGTCTTTTACTATACAAATATCCACATAATGTGCACTTAGTCAAATTTTATACGCCAAAAATAATCGATCTAAATGACTGTTTGCAACTTTCAGCACAATTCCCAACTTTCAGCACAATTCCCCTTGTAGTTCCGGAATCGGAAATCGGATCCGGATGAAATCCAATAGCAATCTGTGGAACCATTGGACCTTTCATTCAAGCTTAAGTTTGTGGAAATCGGTTTGGTTATCTCTGAGATAATGAAGTGAGATTTGTTTTAGAATTTTAAACCACTGTTCCCGGTACTGCGGAACAAGAAAATGAGAACCGGTATAGTCGAAGTCGATTCATGTGATCAGCAACTATCATAACCTACAAATTTAAATAATATTTGTAGGTTATGTTAGTAATTCAGTATCGTTCTACAGGAATGTGTGACCTTTCATTTGAGCCCAAATTTTTGAAAATCGATTCAGCCATCTCTTTGAAAATCAACTGCATGTTTTTGACAAAACGTTTCGCAATCTCGACGAACTGAATCGAATGGTATATGATACACGGCCCTCCGGTATCGATTCGAAAGTCGGGTTTAATAGTGATTTCATATCCGGTCTTTATCAGATCGAAAAAAATCGATTTTTTAAAGATATTTCATGAACTACAAATAAATTCTATTCGGATCTGATTCTAATTCTAGAGTTTCGGACTGTTGAGTACCATTGGTTAGAAAATGCGAGCATATTGCATAAAAGAGAATTTGAATGTATGTACAGCTCTCGTTTCTGAGATGACTCAGCGTACATAATTTGTGAATGACGCCCCATTAGATATAATTGCAGTGTTGGGAAGAACGAAACGGATGGAATGGAATGATTATTCAAAAACAAAAGTGACGGTACTTGCCAATAAGGTTGACAATCGTAATCCAACTAATCTTGCACGAGGTTTGGAATCCTGCTAATCTTGCACGAGGTTTGGCTTTATTCGTCTTATCTGACCACCCACGCAAGCTATAAAAGAGTTTACCTGAAGCTCAATTTATCATTCTTGTTTTCTGTTAGCAATGTATCTTGTCGGATTTTCCCTCATTTGCCTGATAGGCGTCACATTGGCGATTCGTAAGTAAATTTATTGATACCGTTATGTATGTCATTTTTTATTTATTTTGTGCAGCAACCGCCGATAAGCGTATCGTAGGGGGTTTTCCGGCGGAATACGGAGAGGCCCCGTGGATGGTTTCGATGCGCAGCTCGCTCAATGTTCATTTATGCGGTGGAACATTGCTGAACCAGAACTTCGTTCTGACGACAGCCGTATGCATGGAAGGTCGACTGGCCACCAATACAATGGCCGTAGTGGGTTCTCGATTTCTGAATACCCAAGCTGCTGCTTATTACGGTACACAAACAATTACTCATCCGCAGTATAATCAAAACACCCTGGAATTCAACGTAGCACTGTTCCGAACGTTCTTTAACGTAATATTTACTGACATTGTACAACCGATTCAATTGAACGCAAACTTCACCAGTGCGGGAACTCGTGGTCGAATGTACGGTTGGGGTGCTACCGAATCCGGCGATGGTAATTCCAATGCACTGCAAACCATCAACCTCAACGTAATCGACAACGATGTTTGCAGAGACTCATTGGGATCCGATGGAATGCGAGTTACAGCATCTACAATGTGCACGTTAACCCGCGAAGGTCAGGGACTATGCACCGTGAGTTTAATCCGAAATAGTTCCCAGAATGTACAAAGTTTAAACGGTTATTTGCTTTTCAGAACGATGCCGGTGGCGCCCTGGTAGTAGACTTCTCCGTCATTGGCGTCGCCTCCTGGAAGATTCCATGCGCCACTGGTCGACCAGATGTTTTCGTACGTGCTTCAGCCATACGTGATTGGGTTGTAAGCATTATCTAAGGTCGCAGAATGTAGTGATAAAACTGTTCGATAATCTAAAATACAGAACGCGCAGATAAGAATCTATATATTACATTGATTTGGATGATTTCCATGTGTGCAATTCCACACCCAGGCATTTTGTAGGTGTCGACTTCAGTATACTCCCAATAGGGTTTCCGACGCCCCTGAATCAATTTAATCTATTCGAAAAACATCAAAAGTGAATAATTCTTCTTATCGTTTTGTCATGCCATGGGGTTCCCAAGTCACCTCATAAAAGTACGCATGTACGTAATTATTTTTAGTATTATCAATCACGTGATGGAAAATTTTATCGGGTATTTGAATTGTCCAACACTTGTGTGGTCGTTGAAAAGCTTGCTGTACAGTACGAACAGGTTGAAGGCAAATTCGATATTTTTTAAGTCTTTACAGTCGTTATGTACACACCTACAAAATATCGTGTAAATTTACGTCTTCTAAGACCGACATATACGAGCGTCAAAAATGACTCATTTTTACATTAGAAGTGAAGCATTTAGTGTTGAAGCATGTAATTTTACTCGTCTGCTGTAAAAGTAGTGTGTGTTCGACACATATGTAAATAATTCTTGTAAAATTCAGTCATTTTACGAATTACGTTCTTATGATTTGAGTCATATGCAGATTTACGTCACCGGTAAATTTCATTATTTTTTAGTCGGATCTATTCAGTTATTTTCAAAGCATAACGGAATATAACACAAGTTTTTTTGCAACAAGAACAAAACACTGTTAAGCTGTTCGAACGTTGCATCGATACTACATGTTTTAAACAACTTAATTTCCTTAGTAGGAAGTCTCAATCAGAAAATACACCCAAATCCTGATTAGCTCTGCCATCTCGGATCAAAATTATTGAAATTAATTTTTTTATCATATATCTTCTAATTATTCCACAATTAGCGTAGGAAATAGATACACTAAAATAATAGTTGATAGGATCATAAAATGGTTTTAAAAGCTTGTGATCTTGGTACGAGTTCTCCTACTCAGACAAAGATCATTGCGGTGCATTAAAACTCAAATCCGCAGCTTACATTTCATTCAAACCTTGCCTTTTCTAGTACGATACGAAGGCGGTGATGAAAATCCAGATTATACTCCTAGATTTGCAAAGTTTTACTTCTTTGCATTTGCTTTGATTGCTTGACTGTGCATAGCAATCCACTTTTCATTCGTAGATTATAGAAAACCTGTTCGTAAAAGTATGACTAATACAGTTTTCGTTTTTGAACCTACACGCGGGCGACTCTGACTTCGAGTAAAACGAACACGTGGTTACCGCCCTAAATAACAACTCATAAAAAAAAACAAAACATAAACAAACTCGAATGGATGCCGTAGTGCGACCCGAGAAAATTTTCAGAGCGAAACTACTCGATTTGAGTCCGATCTAGAGCGACCCCAGGTTGCTAAAACGAACATCTCAAACGTAGTTTGGGCGATTTTGGCCCAGCTCTCGGGCTGCTCTGATCAATAAATGGAAACGGTATAGGAGAATGGTATAAAAATATCAAGCAAGCGTTGACAAATGGTTGAATTATTATTGTTCATAACCTGAACACTTCATTGTATTTCCTGATATAAGACGACTTCAACACCTTTAAAAAATTTAAACATAGACTAGAATTAGTTTAAAATGTAGACCGTCCAGAACCATGCTCAACAGACGAACATAAAAAAATACTGCTATTCATGGTGTATTTTCGAAACAGACAAATGCAACTTGCTCCGGAACTACCAATAGAACTGAAATAAGTTTATTTGGTCATCGATTCTCAAAATCTGTGATCTTCTAATAGTATAAGGGTGCAAGAAGTATAAATCAATAAAAATATGAAACTGTTTTGAATTTGAAAATACTGCCATCTTTCTAATATGTAATATTTCATGTTCGACCGATTATGTTGCCAAAACGAACCGTGCTAAAATCGAAATGCCATTAAAAAGAGTACTGTGCATAATCTTCTAGGTGCTAAGAAACTACTGAATAAAACAGTTTTGAAATCGTGTTTCACTTTGCTTTGAATCATCGCTTTATTATCAAGTACGTAAAACTTTTACCACTGAAAAAGTTATCCGTTGAAAATGAATGGATCCTAACAATCTTAAGATTGTTGGATAGCTTTTACCGTGCGAAATCTAAGTCTAAAACCATATTCTGTTTTCAAGGTTAATTGTGACAGATATTGTCAAAAAACTGAAAATTTTGACATAAAACTTCGTAACTCTAAATTTAAACATCCAATAATTGAAATTTTCAATAGCGTTTAGGGCGACGGGGAGACCTTTCATTTGCGACCAGTTTGATCAAAATCGATCCACTCATCTCTGAGATTTAGACCTCTTTGTTGATAGCACTCATACAGATACACACATACACACGGACATTTGCTCAGTTTGTCGAGCTGAATGGATTGGTATATGACACTCGGCCCACACACGGACATTTGCTCAGTTTGTCGAGCTGAATGGATTGGTATATGACACTCGGCCCTCCGGGTCTCGGAAAATTTTTCTTAAGTTCGAACGAATTCGATATCTATTCGAATTCGATACTTAATATTTATAAAAGAAGGTAAAACCCGGATACGTTGGTGCGTCAATGCGGGACAGTTACATATCAGATCATGTTAAGTACCGTAATCGCATTCACACAATTCACACGAATAATACTCAGCACGCTAAATAGTATCCATATGAAAAGGTGAAATTGCAATGTCCAGTCAGAGCTCTGACTAGAATATTGCAATGATACTTGGAAAAATACAGTAGACATTTTGACATTTACAGATTCTAATCTGATCAAAATGCTGTTCTCTCTAAACATAAGATTGCACGCTGTTCCAGTAGCTGGCATGATTGTATGCAGCCCAGGAACGAATCTTGTGTTTTATCCAACTAGTTTACAGTGATAAAGTTGGATCAGGGCGAAATCATTCGTTTCACCAGCTCTAGCCAACTCATCAGCCCATTCATTCCCAGTAATACCAGAATGGCCGGATTCCCATAAGAAGTAAACAGCATTTAAAATGCTGAGGTCTGCGATTTGACTTCGACTTGCCATCAAAAGATTCGACCATGAATCTTTCGAACTGAGTGCCTTTAAAGCAACTTGACTGTCGGAACAAAAAAAAATCGTTTACTACAGGTTCTCCGCTGAAGTGCCGATTGTACCCTACACAGAATCGCTTAGATTTCTGCTTGGAACACAGTACAGTATCTACCAAGTGAATGAGACTGCTCTAGTCTCATTTCACGACAGTAGAAGCTGGCACCAGTGTTGTTCCAAATAACAAGACAACCACTCCTCACGAATAGGATATCTCACACTGAATGTCTTGAAACAAAAAGTTGCACGTAAAAGTTCAGTCACTAGGAGCGAGTAAATATTAATCCCACATAACCATTTGATACCACAAGCGAGAGTGGCTAGTACCATAGTCTATAGTGTTACTGTTCCAAAGCACTGTAACGTTGAGACGGTACGTACAAGAAAATGTTTCTTGTCTTAGGAACCTATGTAGTAGGTTAATGCACAGTAGCGCTTCTAAATCAGCAGTAGCAGTGTGGACGGGTGTAGCTGGTTGGGTAAGTCGATGCCTTTCACGCAGCCCACCTGGGATCGATTCCCAACCCCGCACATAAGGTCAGTAAGTTTATCTGGCCCGAAGAGGTGAATGACCTTATGGTTAAAACCTCTATAATCAAAAACAAAAAAACAGTAGGAGTTGTCGTGAATGCTCCTGTCTTCGCCATTAGGACAATCCTTTGAAGATGATTTAGCTTTGACTGAACTGTCGTAACTTCTGCTTTCTGCCCCAAACAAGACATCCATAAGCTAAAATTGGTCTAACAATAGTTGTGTGGATCCAATTGATGTATCTGAGCTTGAATCCCCTTTTTTTATTTAAAAGACATTTTATTCAGGCCTATTTGCGTACAAGCTTTACGTGGCCTATTTGCGTACAAGCTTTACGTACCCGGGAAAAAATTCCTCCATACTTCCCTGTCGATGGAAAGAACTTCACCGTACTGCGACATACTTTCCCGAACATACCCATCGCTGGTCTGCGGAGGAAGGTCATGCACGCGTACTTCTATGGCATTGTCCACCATGTACACAGGGATTTTAAATTTAACATTGTCATGATCAACACTGTACACCCAGTTATTAACCGAAGCAAATGCAATTGCATCTCTTTCACGTTTGAACATAATGTACACACAGTTAGACGCCTTGTTGAATGGAATCTCACTTACATCATTAACGTTTAGATGCATTCGTTCCTTGAGCAAGATTTCAATTTCGGTTGCTGCTGGTCTAACTTTGCAGCGCTTGAAATCAATACAAACTGAATTTGGACTTGTAGGCCAAATTTCTGGCTTTGTTAAATCGTATTTGCCCATTTCGTGCACTTTATTGTTCACTACACTGCATTGTCTTTGTTTCTGTTATCTCGACCGTAAACGGTTTGCGACTGTGTCGGATGAGATGCAAGCACGAACTGAGTTGAATTCCCATGATTTTCCAAAAACTCGTCGGCATTGATCGAAAGCCATGCAAGCTATCTTAATCCTGAAGTCAATGTGAGCAGACCAATTCAGTTTTGAATCAAAAATAATCCCGACATGTTTAACTTGATCTAACACAACAACTTCAAAGAACTGTAATGGACGAGATCCTACCATAATCTTACGATGACTGAAAAAGACCATTGATATTTTGCCCGGATTTACAGATAATCCAACCTGACAACACCATTCCTCAACAGATCGCTAGGCTTGCTGCATTAAATCAAAAAGGGTGATAATGCAAATACCGGTCATCAATATACCATATGAAACTTTTCCAATGCCATACACTAAGATCTCTTTTTATACGGTTCTATTCCGCACGGTTTTTTTTAAACACGGCTTTTTTACACGAATTCCGGAATTAACACGATTTTTATTTAGGCGGTTTTCGCAATAAACACGGTTTCTGATAAGAGTTTAAAAAGCATTCTGTCATTTTTTTTGAATTTTTTTGAGATAAATGGAACAGGTTGTTTGTAAGAAAACGATTATGAGAGCAAATTTGAAGTTCGAAAGTTAACAAAAATCATTCATTCAACAATTCATGCCACTATGTTTTGATCGTGCTTGAATGGAATGGGGTTGATTCGGAGCATTTTATCGACTATTCAACTGTTCTGCTCTGAACTTCGTTCAATCGGAACCGATGCAAAAAAAACAAACAGGTACAGGATCCCGGATACGACTGTACAAACTTTTATTAATGTAGTGAAATTGACAAAATCTGTACCAAACAGCAATTTATCCAAAACGTAAACTGAGCTCAATGCTTGTACAATAAGGTAACAGAAATATGGACATTTCTAATATTCTATCCTTAACATACCTTAAATTTTATCAGTGTTTCTCATGCAGGGTGGTGTTATTGGCAAAACGATTACCCCGGATAGGAGCAAGCAATGGATTAGAGTCCCGTCCCGATCAGATGGTAATAACAAAATTATAAAAACTGGAGTAATTTGTTTCAGAAATATTTTGTAACAAATTTTGAAATATTTTTTACTGGTAAGCTATTAAAATAACAAAAATCATAACAAAAAAGACTCTAGCGGGAACAAAATCGTAACAGATCGTAATTTGATATAACTACAGAAGTCCGAAAGCAGGAATTTACAACAATAGTTGTAATAAATTAGATAGCAAAATTAACACATAAAAACTATATCACAGCCAACTTTTAACATCGTTCCAGTTCAAAACTGTTGAATGAATAATTTATGTAGTGATCTGGTTTCAACTTTTAGTTCTTTGAAATTCTGATAATTACATTTCGATATAAAGAAACGGAAGAACTTATTTTTTCAATTAATGAACTTTATCATGAGTCTTGCAAATGAAAATAAAACATCATAACTGATTTTGTTATTATATTGTTATCATAAGTTTTAACTTTCAATTGTTTTCATTTGTTAAATATCTCAAAATAACACAAATTGTTATACATATCAACTGTTGATATACTTGTGTTATGATTTTGTTATGTGCATATGATCGGGGTCGCTAGAATACCTTTTCTGCGGCTTTTATTTCATTGTTATGTTCGCATATCTAGGAAAATGACATCTGTTTTTCTCATTAGATGCCGATGAATTTTAAAACTAGCACAATTTGGCCCCTCTTAGGCAAGTTTTCAAAATCAAAAATTTTAAAAATTGTATATCCGGGTGTCATCACTTATGCACGACGGTGATCGATAGTAAGACAGCGATTGCCTCAGTCAGTGGGCGTAAAGATTCACTCTCGGAAAAAGAAAAAGATACAATTAAAAAAAAATTATGTTCCAAAATATTTAATAAGGCACGCTGTTTGAGCTCTAAGATGCCGAGGTCATTCCTTAACAGTACTTAAGACTAGGAAAATTTCTTGATTTATAACATTGTCGTATTTGGTTTACGTTGTCGTTTGCTGATCATCGCCACTGTGGGGGATCCAGTCTCCAGTTAGTCGTCAGCAGTGGCTGGTGGGCTGCATCTTACATGCACAGAAAGAAATTATGAGCTTTACAGGTGATATAATTCTTCAAACGATACAATTCATAACTACTGAACTTCTCAAATGACACAACATTCCATTCGTACAGAAATTTACTGGTTCCGAGTGTATTTACTAGCCAAGCAGATATGTGCTTCTGTGGCTCAGTCGACTAACTGGTGTGCTTTGCGATCTGATGTTTTTCGGTTCAGGTCGTGTTGTTGCTGTCTATCTTTTGATTTTTATTCCATTCGTTTTGATGCCATGTAATTTTCAAATCACACAACTTTTCATCTTCTTGAATATAAATTTGTGTAATCTAATGTGCATCTAATAAGATGTAAAATCAAAATAATTTTTCGAACTGTGTGGGTATTGTCCAGATGACGTGAGTACTTATCGATGGTGGCTGTATGTTTTTTTTTGTTCCTGTGGGTCTGCGAGAAACACCCCCATGCCCGGCGGGTCCCGAATGTTGGTCATCGACTGGAGCGGCCTTCCTTGGGTGATGTTGCCGAATGGAATGAAAGAAACATAAAGAAGCAAATATTGTGGATGACGGATTTGAAAAGGAGCACGGAAACGAAATGAAAATTATTCTTAGCCACAGTTGAAAAATTGTCGAAGAATATACAAAATATCAATGTTTTCTAAAAAGCCACAAATATCTTGTCGTCCAAAAATCTTCTCAATAAAATAAATAAAATTACTATAGGGAGTTCCTTGTTGCAGTCCTGTATTCAAAAAGCCACACTAAATCACAGCAGAAGTAACCTGACTATTGATCAAATCAACTTATAACAACTTGGCTGCAGTGCTTTTCTAGTTGCAGTTTAATTAGCTATCTCAGTATCATGGTATTGTCCTGCAATTAAATTGTCCAAGGATGTAAAAAGTGGAATGAGGCTACAAATCGATATTATAAGCTGAAGGTACAACAAACTCATTTGCACAATACCAGGTTCCGATTTCTACTTCAGTCAGTCCTAATAAGCACAGACTAATGCCACGTTGTGACCGCATGTAATCGCTAATTAGTATGCGATGTCCGATACTCGGGTTGGCGGTTCAATGCATAGCGCACTGGTCTTACAAACCAATTGTTGCATGTTCGAGTCCCGATTCTTAGTGTCAGTACGAGATGGTAGCACCAGCCATGCAATGGTTCTGTACACTATGAATCGGCTGCGAAGTCTGTTGAAAAAGAAGGTCAAATTCCTCAAAAGGAATGTAATACGAAGGCTTTATATCCGATTAAGCTCAAATTTAGCCTAAGGACTTTTTTGAGGTACTAAAATTTGTAGTTGTTAGTAATGATCACCCAATTTCCACAATTTTCATTTGCACCCTATACAATACTGATCTGCAAATTTGAGTGATATCCACTCTGTTACAATACAGTTCAACACAAACTGCTAACGTACTGATGGGTCGAACAGGAATCGTAGAATAAAATAACGATAGTCATAAGCGCTTAGCAAAAAATCAGTACCATAGATGTACCCGTAGTTAACAATGTTGCAATAATTTAAGCGGTTTATGTTGGACTGCTAGGGTGACAAAACAGCCCCGAAGACAAAACCTAAAGAAAAATAATAATTTCATGTTTGTCTACGTAGATCGCGTAGAATCGACAAAAAACTGCGATAAGAATAATGAAGAATGCCGCGGTAAAAGATGCTTTTAAATTTATTTAATGCCTGAAAAGCTAATCCAAAAGTAATCCAACATTTTTATTCGTCTAAATGGCCTTTTTAGTAATTGGTGTCTCGTTTTGGAAGACTCTATGTGTCGTTTGCCAACCACATGCTTTCATACGAATTTCTGTCATATGTTAAAGAATTTTAAAAATTATCTGAAGACTTGAAAGGTAATAAAAGCAAAATTTATGAGTTTCCGGTACAGTAGAAAAAATGTAACTCAAATTGCTAAGCCGGAAGAAATTTAAAATGTTTTTTAAATAAAGTACTTTGTTATGTGCACCTTCCATGCATTTCTTCTGTACCATTCACCGCAGTCATCCTAAACTCCCGCTGTATATTTGATCCATGCCCGATGAGGCGCCACACTGGTGAAAACATCAGGTTTCCCGACGGCACATGGAACTCCCCACGATACTAATCCGATGAGAAGGCTATTGGCGACCAGTGGACTTCCAGAATCTCCCATACAGGTTCCTTTTCCAGCGCGCGGGGATGTACACAAACTGGTGGAGTGAATCCTCTGACGATTTTGTATGTCATGTCTCAATCTGCATTCCTGATTTGTCAACGTTCTCATTTCCATGTACTGCAGCATTTTTGATAAACCTGATCCAAACTCGGTTTGACCCCATCCACAGGTGGTTGCAATTATCCCTGCAGGTACTACATTGTTACTCAAAGCTATTGGCTGAATATAGCTGCTCATTACAATAGGATGAATAGTTTGCAAAAGTGCAATATCGTTTTCTAGCGTAAGTTCGTTGAAGTCCGGATGTTCAATAACCTGTCGTAGTTGGTAAGTCGTGCCACCAGTTGAACTATCGACGGAACCAACAACCACCTGCAACTCGTACGGCTGGTTTCCTATGGTGCAATGAGCTGCTGTCAGAAGCCAACGATCACCAACGACTACTGCACCACAAAAGTGTCTATTTCTCGCGCTTCGTAATGAACCCTGAAACGGGAATTGCCCACGAGCGGCTTGTCGTCCTCCCACGATACGGCTCGACTGAGAATCTGAAACGATTTGATAATGATAACCTAAATAGAGATTAGAAACAGCCACCTTACCATTTCCCAGCACCGAACTGATAAGACACGCAACTAGTAGGAACTGCAACATGTTTACTGAAACTGACCTGCTCGACTAGGCTGGTTTGTTTATATATCTAATGCTGACGATGTTCAATATCTGAAAATATGCTTCGAATCCCAATCGATCATGTGGTTCAAGTCTTTGTTTCTGGGAACATGACAAAATGAAAAAAAAAATATTTTTTACTAATATCAGTAACATAATCGATCAAGATCGACTATGGAAGAGTATGAACAAATGCGGGTTTCTGAATAATCCGATTCGATTAGACAAAGCAACTAGAGTTAGAATGGTTTGATACATCCAAGTATCTGAAACGATCTCAAATCATTTTGAGTATAAATGGATTAGAAAAACAAGAATTAACACAAATGGTTCGATCTGATGACGCTGAATTTCTCCATGTCTGTGGGAGTAGGAATAATTGCATCAGATACGGGCAAATGCGAAAAAAAATTTTTAATCGTCAAAATTCGAAATCATTTTCGAAAGGGTTAAAAACAGATTCCCCAACGTGATGAAAATTGTTATCAATTTCTCTTGCAATTCAACAATCATTTGGACACCTGACAATCATTTAGTTTAAAGTTTACCACCAAATAGAGTTATCTCTGCACTGCAATCTGTTTAATCGAAAGCAATTACCAGAACACTTGTATGTACCAGACAGATAGAATTTTTATGATGATCGATGACAAGACTGCGATTGCTAGGTCACAGCAGAAGCAACCTGACTACTGGTCAAATTAACTGATAGCAATTTGGCAACCAAGTGTGAATGTTTTGCTTCCTACAGTGCATTTAGCTATCTCAGTATCATGAAATTGTTCGGCAATCGATTCGTTCGTAGATGTGAAAAACGGGGTGTGGCTACTGCACAGTATTTTTAGATGATGACAAAACAAATCCACTTCTATTATGCCAGGTTCTGATTTCTACTTCCGTAAGCTTCAATAAGCACGAACTAATGTCGCATTATGAAAGCATGTAATCGCTAATTAGCATTTTTGTCGCTCTTGAGATCGCTTATATGGCTGATACAATGTTTTTTTGTGGTTGGAGCGAATGAATAATTCTGACTACAAAATGAGCTTGGTTATCCAAAAGAGACAATTTTACCGCCTTCATAGTATTAATTGTTTCATTTATAGTATAATACTGACAGTGTTCTAGATAAAACTTAACCTAAAGCTGTAAACTAAAGCCAACTGGTTAGAATCGAAAAATTATTTATTCATAACATCAAAAAGTAATGAGATGAAGACGAGACTCAAGTAAAGTACAGTTGCGAAGAACCCTCAGAAGCAGTGCTGTAAAACTTCATTCAATTCAATTGAAACTGAATGTGGAACACATTGACGATCTCTCTGATGCAGTAAACTTCACTCTCTGACACACACAATGTTTGCTGACGGCCCGAACGGGCAGCATTCAGTTCATCACTCGTTTCTCTTCAATCGAGGCTCAGTTTAACCACCGTCAGTTGATCTCTAGAAGTAACAGAATATCTCTTTCAATAGTGTGAGAGCGGCCTTCAAATGAGGTTCATGTAAACATTCGTATTGGTTCAAGATAATAGATGAAAGACAAACCAGATACCTGAAATATCAATCACAGAATACACATAAATTAATTGTTTCCTTCTTCAGTTTTCATTTTTAATACTTTACTCCATTTATAGTTCTATTCGTTCGAACTTGCTTACTACCAAGAGCGAACGCAATGAAGGAGCTACACTACTTGGCACTCGAAACTGAGCAAGCAAAACTTCAAATGACTAGGTACGATTATTCAACTGACGATGAATTCCGGGAGCTTCACTTGAAAATGGCAGCAAAAGTCAAATGAATTAGTAGGGATATGCTGACGGTCAGCGGCCATAAATTTCATTTTCATCTTAAATTATTCGATTAAATATGAAATTTTACCGCACTGCTCAGAAGTACTGTTTAGTATGGAAAGGATCCCAGAGCTTCCTACTTCACTTTTCAACAACTATGCTACAAAACTAAGAAAGAAACCTGATCTTGACAGCAATTCCAAATTACGAAAATTGACCAAATCAGCTTGAATTTTGTGACCGGAATTCGTCTTTGGAGCTCTTCGGACCACCAATGGTGTACTCGAATATAAACCTTAATGGTTACTGGGAATCCTTAATTATTCTGAGCTGGCAATAGTCATGCTCAATAAATCATATGGGAATAGTAATTCCCAAAAAAAAGTTAAATAAACTATAAATATTATAATAAAATATAATAATGAGGGCGGTCCTTAATGTATCTCCTGCATCTTAATGTAAATCACTTCTAATATATTTATACAAGACGTGCCTGAAAATTTTAATATATTTGAAATATGGAGCGTGTTCCACTCACCTTTCAAGCGCATTTTTTCCAAAAAATTTTAAACTGCTTTTTTAACTGGTGCTATGATTCAAGTTCATTTTTCTAGTTCTGTAAGGGTCTCAAAGGTTACGAATAAAATGACGTTTGTTCCTTAAATTTCAGATAATCAGATATTCACGGCCGCAGTGAAGTTCTTTCATACAGTGTTGAGAAAAAATTCAAATTTCGAAAATCATGACTAAAATTTTTCGCAGGTGATTTTCGGACCAAAAAATCATCGATCAGCAAACTTACTGAAGAATTACTGATTTTTTGCAAACACGACTCTCACTGAAACTGATCTCACGTGGCAAAAAATCAATTCCGTAAAGTTCACTACCGAATATTCTCCTCGGTGATATTTAAGAGAAAAGTTCGCACATTGAATATATCTGATATGATTCGCGAACAGAATATCTTTGGGAAATGAATTATATGAATTATATAACTGTTATATTTCAACCCTCCAGGAGATCCATCTCTGCCACAAGGCCAAAATTTAACGGTTCCTAACTCGCATAGAACGAAGTTTTACAATGACACTTCTGCAGGCCCATGGATAGTCTATTGTCGGCGTAAAATGAAGGCGTTAAATTTATCCCAGATATCTAGAGAGTTGACATCACGATTTTCCGCTACCAAAGAGATAGTCAGAGTCCATAAAGACATAATTCGCGTTGTAGTCGATTCTTTGAAGCAGGCTAACGAGATTGTTGTTTGTGAATTATTTACCCGCGAATATCGCGTATACTATATTCCTACTATTCGTCCCGGGTTGGTGGTTCAATGCATAGGGCGCTGGTCTTACGAACCAGTTGTCGTATGTTCGAGCCCCGACCTGGAAGGATTCGTAGTGTCAGTAGAGTCGTAGCACTAGCCATGCACTGGTTCTGTACACTCTGAATCGGCTGCGAAGTCTGTTGAAACAGAAGGTCAAATTCCACTACAGGAATGTAATATGAAGGCTTCATATACCTACTAAAGACGTTGAAATAGACGGTGTTATCACCGAAGCGGGTCTTTCGGTTGAAGAGTTGAGGGAGTAAGGATACTAGAGTGCAAGCAATTGTACTTAGTATCATTTGAAGGAAGTAACAAAACTTATCGACATTCAGATTCGTTTCGAGGGACATTCGCTGGATCTACCTTGCCTAGCCATGTCCACAACCCTCATAATGGCATTCCTTCCAATAGCTAAAACTTTTTTGAAGCAGTTATCAGCTCAATGGTCAATTGTCTCAGGGTTTGTATCATTTGATGGATAATTTATCATCCGCCGCAATTGATTCAATCACTGTCCTGCAGTGGAATTGTCGAAGCATCATATCAAAACTTGATTCATTTAATTTTTTTTTTGCATAGTCAAAAATGTGATGTATTTGCTTTGAGTGAAACATGATTTACTTCAAACATAGCTATAAATTTTAATGACTTTAACATCATACGTCTCGATAAAGACTCTTCGTATGGTGGAGTGCTTTTAGGAGTTAAGAAAAGCTATTCCTTTTATAGATTAAATATTCCTTCGACTTCTAGCATAGAAGTGGATGCTTGTCAAATAAACATTAAAGGAAAGGACCCCTGTCCACCATCTTCATTGGAACTAACAAGATCTTTTTTTGTCACTAAGATTTTCGTTCCCCCTTCCCTGTCTCTTCGCCATCTCGATGGCAACTAATTAGATCTCTGTCATTTTCAGACATTTTGTTCCCACATCCCTTTTTACCACGTTTTCCACAATATTTACTTCTCTTTCATTCTCTTCGGCACTATCATCATCACCGCTCACGGAAGACCGCTCCAGTCGATGACCACCATGCGGGCCGACCCACACGTACCGAAGGATGCGGCCAACATGGATATTCACCAACGCCATATGGAAGCCCCTCATGCAATATTCAATTCACCGGCCACTGCCGATCGCCAGCTGAAAGCTGAATTCTTGAGAATCCACTACCCCGATACTACATTACATAATGATTCTATTCTAGTTTTAAGTTAGTCGTAATTAAGATTAGAAAATACTCTTGGCATCTTAGAGCTTAGCCTGCTCCACGATTGATTCTGGGAGATTTCAATTCGCATGGAATTATGTCGAGTTCCGTTTACAATGATAACAGATCATCCTTATTGTATAATATTTGCGACAATTTACAAATATAAAAATTTTACATGACAGTATTGAATTTGCGTAGCAGGACTCGGATTCCAAGACCTCCTGCACGTAGATTTATCTCTTTGCTCGACTTCAATTCGACCAGATTGTACCTGGAAAACATTTCGTAATTTACACGGTAGCGATCATTTACCAATCATCATTTCTATTAGCAGTAACAAATGCATTGATAATTCAGGTAATATTCCATATGATTTGACCAAAAATATTGACTGGATTAAATACCAAAGTAATATGTCAAGTGTCTTAAATTCAATGGAAGAGCTCCCCCCCCTTGAAGAATATGACTTCCTCGTTTGTTCGATGTCTCGACGTCTCGACACTTGGGTCGAGACGAACGGTTTGTTGTCAGAACTCAGTTTGGCTTCCGTAGAAATAAAGGGACGAATGATTGCCTTTCAATATTTTCGTCTGACATCCAAATTGCCTTCGCTCAAAAACAACAAATGACATCTGTATTTTTAGACATTAAAGGAGCATTTGATTCAGTTTCCATTGATGTTTTTTCAGACAAGCTCCACCAACATAGACTTCTAGCGGTTATAAATAATTTTGTCGGAGAAGTGCATGTATTTTTCACATGGCGATTTGGCAACAATCAGAATTAACAACGTGGGTCTCCCGCAAGTCTCATGCCTCAGTCCGCTCCTGTATAATTTCTATGTAAACGACATTGACAGCTGTCTAGTAACCCCATTTACACTAAGACAATTGGCAGATTATGGCATGGTTTCAGTTACTGGACCCAACGCTATTGATCTGCGAAAACCATTGCAAGATACCTTAGATAAATTTTCCGTTTGGGCTGTTCATCTTGGTATCAGCTTCATATGATGGGAAGAATGATCCAACAGGTTTTGACTTTCAAATACCTCGGGGTGTGGTTTGATTCCAAATGCACGTGGGGAGGACACTTAAGGTATCTGATAACAAAATGCTAATTCAGTATCGTTGTTTGCGAATTGCATTCGACACATACAATGAGTCTTGAAGTTCTGGCGGGAGTTCTTCCATTGAAAGATCGTTTTCGGGAGCTTTCATCGCGACTGCTAATAAGGTGTGAGGTACTGAATCCCCTGGTTATTAATAATTTCGAAAGGCTTGTTGAGCTTCAATCTCAAACAAGATTCATGACAGTGTATTTTAATCATAAGTCACAGGAAATCAACCCTTCAAGATATATTCCTATCCGTGCCACCCTCCTAAATATCCCTGACTCAAATCTATTTTTCTACACATCCACGCAGCGCGAAGTGCGTGGAATCCCAAAACACCTACGCTAGTAAGTTCAGGCATAATGACTCTGAGAAAATATTTTACACGGACGGATCACGAATTGAAGAGGCTATTGGGTTTGGTATATTCAACAATAATGTTTCGGCTTCATTTAGGCTTCAAGAACCTGCATCTGTTTATATAGCAGAGTTAGCAGCAGTTCATTATAGTTTAAGTGTAATCGTCACACTATCTTCAAACCATTATTTTCTCTTCACAGATAGTATGAGTGCAATTGAAGCCATTCGCTCAAACGCTGCTTGCAAAAATGAACCGTTTTTCTTGGACAAAATAAAACAGTGCCTGAACGACATATTGAATAATAATTATCAAATCACAATAGTTTGGGTCCGGGCTCATTGTTCCATTTCAGGCAATGAAAGAGCCGATAGTTTAGCCAAACGTGGTGCTATTGATGGTGAAATTTATGAGAGACTGATTGCTTCCAACGAATTCTATAGCGCGTCTCGCCAAGAACACTTGCCAGCTGGCAAACTTCTTGAGATAGAGATGATCTGGGTCGGTGGATGCACTCAAGTATTCCTAAAATATCGACAAATGCATGGTTCAGGGGACTGGATGTGAATAGAGATTTCATTCGTGTGATGTCCAGATATTGATCATGTCGTTTTGACATGCGTGGAGTATCGTGATGTCAGATCTCATTTAATAAATTCTTTGCGTACCTAAGGTAGACCATCCACTGTCCCAGTTCGAGACATTCTTGCTTTTCCTGACCTTTCTTACATGAAACTTCTTTATCATTTCATAAAGATAATTGAAGTTACAATTTAATAATTGACCTTTTTGAGACTTAGTTCTGATTCCTACTGCATCCATTAGTTCATCCAATAGCAAAATTTTAATAAAAATGATGTGCGGAAACAAACTCGAAATAGGTTATGAAATCAACAGCAAAATGTATAAAAATTTCAGCTTATTATAAAATTTATACCAGTTAATCGTTGGGTTCAAATAATTTTATATTTAAAAATAAGGCTAATATACGATTTATTAATTTTTGGTTGGTTTGACGTAAAGCCGTCATAACTATCTTTTTCCAATAAATAATCTTTTCTGTTAGTTTTTCATTCCAAGACTAATATGTTTTATTAAACTCAAACCGTTGTAACTATATTGTTATTACACTGAAGTCTTTTTTCATGCGAATTTACGCACCGCATAATAAAACCGCATAAAAAAGACCTCAGTGTATATATATATATATATATATATATATATATATATATATATATATATATATATATATATATATATATATATATATATATATATATATATATATATATATATATATATATATATATATATATATATATATATGTATATTTATATATATATATATATATATATATATATATATATATATATATATATATATATATATATATATATATATATATATATATATATATATATATATATATATATATATAAGAATTCTATGTAAAAGTGATTCTATCGCGGAAAAAATCTTATGTAAATTGCCCTAAGAAATAAACGTATTTATGGAAAAAAAAGATCTAAAGTGGTAACAATAAAAGCATTCATATAGAACATGTTATAAAATATTACCCAAATTATCTTGGATATCATACGCAGAAGTAACAGAAGCGCAGAATATCGCTACACCAATTCAAACGCGCCATTCAGACGCTGTGCCTGCTGTGTGTTCGAGATATCCATAATGCTACGCTCTTGTTAAATAACGTTTTTATTTATTTTCTCAGTTTCGATTCAGTTGAGAAATTATTCAGTGGAGATTTTTTTATTGATAAAAATATAATAATTAAATCTTGAACGAATCACTTCGGTGTCGAACTGAAGCGTAGTGAAAATTCTGCATCGAAATATCTTCGAAGATTCTCCTTCCTTTCGATTATCTCTTTAGCGATATTTCTGTGGGTCATAAAGCTGACACAAAAAAAATCACTTCTGAACATCGAGGTTCAGTCTTTTGTGAATGCTTGTTTCGTGAATGAAAGTCTCGGAAGTGAGTTTTTTTTAGAAAATCTCTTGAAGTGATTTTTTTACGAGTCATAATGAAATAAACTTTTTCTGATAATGATTTTCCCTACACAAATCATATCTGTTCCTGTTAAAAATATTATGTGTAGACTTAAAAAAAATCTATGGATTGTTTAAAGCTATTCAAAATATAGGAAATATAGTAATTTTGTTTCAACGGTTGAGAATATCATTAGAGAACGGCCATCGAGCTAGAGAGTTGCAAATGAAGTTTATATCAATAAAGGTAACGGAAGTATTCGGGCCACCTTAATATATTTGGGTCCAGCACTCATATTTTTGGTTGTAATCAAAATAAAGTACAAATTCTATAACTATCAATCGTTACCCTCAGCTACTTAGAGTTAAGGTAGTGTGCCTTATCGTTAAATGAATCGTTAAATAAAAAAAACCATCAATCGTTCAAACTTCAGAATAGATTTTGTGTACAGTTCGTTATATTGTGCCTATTTTGTGTCTTGACTCAAGTAGGTATATTCTGGCCCACCATACTCAACATTTTGATACACCACAACCGGAAGTCGGATCCGCAATAAATTCTTTAAAAGTCTATGGACAAGATATATGGATATTCCGTTTTAGTTTAAGTTTGTGTATAATAAAAGACAAATATGTCAACTAATTAGATCTTTATCGTTTTTGGTCATTCGTTCTCATACCCCCTTTTTCACCCCGTTTTCCACAAAATTACTTCTCTATACTTCTTTCATTCTCTTAGGCAAAATCATCGCCCACCAGAAAACTGCTTCAGTCGATGAACAACATGCGGGCCACCCGCTGGGTCTCTGTGACCTGGGGGTGTTTTCCGCGGACCCATTGGAACGTAATCGTCATCTGAAGGACACTAATGTCATATTTAATCCTCCGACCATTGCCGATCGCCAGCTGCAGACTGAATCTGCCAGAATCGACCATTGCGACCAGAATAATACCCTAGTTTTAAGTTAGTTATAATTTAAAATAAGAAAATGCCCTTGGCATCTAAGAGCTTAAGCAGTGTGCCTTTAAATATGTTACTATTGAATAAAAAAAAAGACAAATAATAAAACGATCAAAATATTTTGGGCTATTAAACAAAATCGATTAAATTTCATCCGAATGCAAACAAGTCAACTAGCAATGCTCAATTATAAACTATATTTTAAATCACTACAGCATTAAAACGATAAGCTGTCAAAAAGACTGATATCAAAGTAGTGAAATTTTCTATTTATTGACTACAATGTCTTGAATCGAATGTCTAATCTCACACCATTGTGTGTACCAGAACCCATGGACGATGAGTACTAACGCGAGAATTCACATCCGGATAACCCATTCCGCACGGAATGCCCCAGGATACTATGCCTTGAAGTTCGCCATTGTAAACCACCGGAGATCCGGCATCACCCAAACAAGTTCCTTTACCTTCGGCGTTTGCAGTACACAACACACTTTCAGCTATTCGTTCATCGTATGGAGGTTCGAATCGGCCACTACATTCAGTGTGAGTGATGACGGTCGATGATATATATTGGAGCCAATCTGGGAACGTTGGAGTATCGATCTGCAATATTATTTTCAAATTTTAGCATTTTACCCAATTAATAACCCTCTCACAAATACCTCTGGTCTTCCCCATCCGGAAGTTAAAGCACCGTAAGCAATTGACAAGTAATCACTTGCCATCCTCACAGCAAAAGCGTCATCATTCAAAATAATTGGAGTACGAACCCGAATCACAGCAACATCATTTAATAAAGTTGTATCGTTGAAATTGGGATGCACAATGATTCGATCAGCTGGTATGTTAGTTCCACCTTCGGTAAGACTTTGGCTACCAGTCAGAACCAGGACGTTTGCCGGTTCTTTACCAATAACACAAGAGCCAGCTGTAATGATCCATCGATTGTTCAAGATAGCTCCACCACAAAAGTGAACCAGTTGCGAGTCACGCAACGACACTTGATATGGAAATTGTCCGGGAGCAGCATCGTTTCCACCTGCTATGCGCCAACTAACTGAAATACATATAATAAATTTAGTTCTGGATATGAGTAGATCATCATTGGAATTACTCACAGTTATCACAAGCCACTACTCCCAAACACAGGCTGACCAACAAGATACTAGACTTGAACATTCTAATGGATTATCTAATGCAAGTAAGCGGTCATCATGCGTCTTTTATATAGTCAGATTATCAGTAATCCAAAATTGAGACGTCAATCATAGATGCCATTTAGCAGTGATAAGCTTCGATCGAGGTCCTTTGCTCCTCTTTGGCGATTAGCATGGAAACAACAACTCGGTAAGCGAATTATCAAAACTGCATTTTCTTTCATGTGATGAAATAAATTGGGGCATACAAGAGATTAGGTTCGTTTTGCAATCTTAACGAAACCGATTAAGCTAACGAACAACTTTCAAAGACCGACTCTTATCGATATTTTATTGCATCACACCTATATTCCCAGATTCGATACACCCAAACATCCATTTACGAAGTATTCTACATATATACATAATTCGTTCAACAAAGTGAACTTGAAATAGCGAGAAATTTGTTGATAAAAAGAATTTCAAACAAAAATCGAACTTCATTGTCCCAGATCGGTAGATCAGAATATAAGAATTGGCAAAACCTACGCCAATCTATTTTCTTATGTTCGAGCCCTTACCTGGAAATATTCTCAAACGGATAGTCAAGCTTCTTAAATTAAGTTGGTAAAATTCGGTTTTGGAGTTTATAACCACTGTTTCCTGTACTTTCGATAAAACATTCTAAAGTTCTTAGACTAATTTCAGGTGATTATTCTAATGCATAAACACACGGACACTAGTCTACCAATGCACTTATTACAAACAACTGCACTCATCGAAAGCCGGGGTAAAATAAATTATATAAAAAAATTGCACTTATGCGGCATCGTTAAGGTTCCAATGTGAACTAAGTTTACTTGTGTTGTTTATTTGTGTATTACGTAGATTTTGTTTGGTACGTATGTCATAGATCTATGTTCCTATTTAACGGGATTTCTAATATAAGGTACGTTAATCTTTATTTCGCAATAATTTCTGCAAGAGAAAATCCACATAGGAATGTGTTCGTTGCTAATCAAATGTGTTAATGGAAGTACGCTGACACTGAAACAAATTTTCTCGACCAGTTTTCAAAATAAAGGAAGAGTTTTAGACTAAGATTTTCGCATTTCTTGAATTGCAATTCTAATTTATAAAATAAAATCGGGAAAAGCGCTTGCCTCTTAATTTAAAATTGCGTAGTTGCTTACAAACAGAATGTCGTATAAAGTGAATTTATGAAAAACTGTCGCCAACTTGTTTGGACGGCTTAGTACAAAATAAATTCTTCAACCAAAGATAAGCCAATCTCGCATACAACTATTTTAACTGATTTGAAGAATTGTCGTCATGGTAAAGAATCGGAAAATAAAAAGAACAGCGATTGCCCACCGAAATTGAGAGTCAGAATAAATAAAAATTAGCTGTCAAGTGTCAAAAACAAGGGTGGACAATAAACACGCAAGCTAAAACGAAAATGTTGTATACAAAATTTGACTGTCCATTTTTATTTTGAAAGGAAACAACGAAGTTTATCATTAACCGTGAGCTAGCACCACAATATTCCGCGAAACAACTCGAAAAAATACCTATTTACCGCTGTTCACTTCGCCAATGCAAAGCTCATCATTTTGGACAATGAATCGTACTACACACTTAAAACCATTTCTTGAGCTCGGCATAATAAAATGCCGAAACTGATCAGCAACACGTAAATTTGCTGATTGCTCAGTAATCAATACGCATGTTTCTGAACTTCGTTAAATGCATTCACTGATATTTCGGTAAAATGCTTCACTTTGCCGAAATTTGGCATAATTGCTTGCTGAATTTATCAGTAAACAACAGATATGCCGACATCAGCAGAGACGTTTGCCGAGATTTCGGAATATGCGCTAGCTGTTGCCGAAATTCAGCACGACAGCTGTCATTTATTGCCGCGTTACAGTTTCGCTTCGCATTGTGCGATTATTTTCTGATGAAATTCTCGAGTGAAAAAATGGATAATCTTCGAAGAAGCGTGGAACCACTTACAAGTAAAAATATTGAATAAATATAGTGACATGTTTCGCTTTATAAAAAGCGACTTTATCAGAGCACTCGCGATTATAAGGAAAAAGCACCCAACACGGGGCTCAAAGCGTCCTCGAGACAGAACTTTGGAGGATATGCGAAAAAATAACCCAATGCATGGAATAATGCAATAGATCAAAGTAAGTTTATTTTTTGAACAATACCGTATATGCATCATTAAATATTGAACATTTTTGTAAGTCAAAAATCAATATATATTTTTATTTTCATATTTCCAGCTCGACTCAAGGTGGTCGCATCTGGAAACGCCGCTTATTTTATGCTACATGTTTTCAGGCAGAGGCTTTAAGCACAACTGGCAACAAATTTGTAAGCCTCCTTTAAGTGTTAATAAAATGAATTTTTGATCCTGAATGGCGTGCTTATAATGTTGAGAAATTAAAAACAAAATTAATTGACTAGATGTTTAATTACTGATGGTTCGGTAATTTATTTTTTTCATTTTTTCGTTTTATTGGATTGCCGAATATTCAGTGAACATTTCACTGAGCAAACAGTAAATTTTATGCTGACGATTTCGGCAATATTTGACGTTTGTCAAATTTGAGGGTGCCGAGACGCTCAGTAATTTTATTTTTGCCGAGATGATTGCTGATTACTCGGCTGTGCGAATCTCGGTATTTTTTTGCCGAGACTCAGCTAAAAAATTTAAGTGTGTACACATTTGCACACCGCGAATTAAGTGGAAGTGATGTATATTACACAGGCAACATCGCAGAAACACCAGACGATGATAGATAGATATTACGAAATTCCAAACAAAGGTTTGGGAAACCTTTTCTGAGAAAGGTGTTTGAGATCCTCTGATCGGTCCAGATAAATCAAAAGCTGTCAATACCGAAAAAGGAGAGGACTGTGCACATGCAATAGAAAATTTCTCGACTATTCTGAAACATACAGGCTACAAAGCTGAGAAAACCGACATAATCACCGTCCGCAACCCCATTAGAGTTGTACGTCGCACTCTTCGAGAAACAAAAGTTGATGGCCAATTAAGTGAACTGTAAATTTATTTTTTATAATACAAAAATAAAAATCAATACCATTATGAAAAAATTTAGAGTCGATGTTCTTGTTTTCAAATGACGTCTACAAGAAAATAGTCCAAACACAGCCGAAAATAGAAACTTTGAGCCAAATTTCGTTTAATTTTACCCTATTTTGCATTTTCCCTTTAAATGATAGTTTCAATCTTGCATGCACACAAAAACACATACAGGAATTTTGTAATCTCAACGAATTGATTCGAATGGTGTATGACGATATAACGAAAACTTTTTTTTACAAAATAATTTCATTTACAAACCTTTATTTTGGTTCGTGAATTAAGGTTTGGGTGTACAGTATTTCATTATGTAATTAGATTATGTCCACGATTTTAGACTTAGGAACTTACCTATCTCACAGAATGTAAACTAACTAAATTCTCAAAATCAAAATATGCAGTGGAGACCTAATTTGTGTATTATTGTTATCACCGAAAACTTCTGAATTTCATCTACTAGTAGATGATGAAGCTTAGTATCAACATTCAGGTTCAATAAGATGGACAATATTTCATTCCACGATACATCGTTTTTATTCGACAATATTTTCATAACAGTTTTACCGATTTTCAAACACACAGATGATCGTCTCAATAGATCATATTACTTCATCTCTAGGAATGAATTAGTCTTCATACGATATCATTCTCTGTCGTCGGACCGGTAGTGTCAAGAAAATTTTGCAAAGATCTAGTATGTTTAAATGAGTTTTCGGATCCTGTGAATCAACACGGTTTACTTACTTTACTTTAATGGTGCTCAAAAAAATAGTCTCGTATGGGAAATTTTGAAAAAATTATTCAGCAATGATTAGAATGACATTATTAAATATTATTCTAACAATGCTACTAATTTTCATCGAATCATGAAAATTCCGGCCATTAGTCATATTTTTCCTTTTTTTTTCCAAACAAGCTTTTTAAATGTAATAAAAAGTTTGATAAGATAACACGTATATAGCAGTATTTCCAAACCTTATTGTATCGCGGACTCCCACATTCAAAATTAATTTTGTGCGCTGAAAATATATTAACACACTATTTCGAAAATTGAATAGTATCAACGGAAAATGGCACACAATCTAGAGAAAACGACAACAAGATCATAATGTAGTCCTAAAACCATTACTATATTGAATTTGAGGCAACACGACTCAATTGCAGACAGAGAAAAACTCATTCATGAAAATGATTCGTGGCCCCCGAAAAAGAACTTTGCGGACCACAAGTTGGGAATAGTTGGTCTATAACATTCGAGACTTTGTCGTTCCAAATTTGTCACTTGTCATTTCTAATACTGAAAGATTACGCTACATATCAATAAAAATCTACCATTGAGAACTCGAGAGGTCGGTCTTTTTTTTTTATTCAATATTATAATATAATTTTAGGGCACACTGCTTAAGCTCTAAGATGCCAAGGGTATTTACTAATCTTAATTACGACTAACTTAAAACTAGAATAGTATCATTATGTAATGTAGCGGTAGCGGATTCTCGAGAAGCGATCGCTAGTGGCCGGTGAATTGAATATTGCATGAGGGTCTTCCATATGCCGTTGGCGAAGATCCATGTTGGCCGCATCCTTCGGTCCATGTGGGTCCGCGGGAAACACCCCCAGGCTACGAAGGCCCGGCGGGTGGCCCGCATGCTGGTTTTCGACTGGGGCGGCCTTCCGTGGACGATGATGGTGATGTTACGGAAGAGAATGAAAAAAAAAGTAAATATTGTGGAAACGGGGTAAAAAGGGGATGTGGGAACAAAATGTTTGAAAACGATAAAGATCTAATTAGTTGCCATCGAGATGGTGAAGAGACAGGGAAGGGGTAACGAAAAAGTTAGTGACAAAAAAAGATCTTGTTAGTTCCAATGAAGATGGTGGACAGGGACGGGGATCGAGAGAATCGGGCGGATGTTAGTGTCGAACCTGTAGGTGGAGTTTATACTTTCTGAGCGAGGGTTAACACATTACACTTGTATATCAATGTGTTTAAGGTACTGGTATATGAGAAGCATATATAAACTATCCCGACTCGCCAACACATCCCGAACCGGAACCTCAGGCGGTCTACCTCGGGCCCTAAGGGATTCCAGCAGCTTCGACCTGGCGTCACGATACTCTACGCACGACCACACGACATGCTCGATGTCCTGATAACCGTCGCCACAGGTGCAGAGACCGCTCTCCGCAAGCCCAACACGCCGGAGATGTGCGTTGAAAGTGTAGTGATTTGACATGAGCCGCGACATAACACGAATGAAATCGCGACTCACGTTCATCCCCCTGAACCAAGGTTTCGTCGATACCCTAGGGATAATGGAATGTAGCCATCGTCCCAGTTCGCCATTGCTCCATGAAATTTGCCAACTTTCGAGAGTTTTCTGACGAGAGATACTGAAAAATTCATTGAAGCAGATTGGTCTTTCATAAATATCACCTTCTAATGCGCCCACCTTAGCCAATGAGTCTGCCTTTTCATTGCCTGGAATGGAACAATGCGAAGGGACCCAGACTAACGATATTAAATAAGACCGTTCAGATAAAGTTCGCAAGTGTTCCCGTATTTTCCCCAGGAAATATGGGGGATACTTTCCTGGCTTCATTGCCCGGAGAGCTTCTATTGAACTTAGACTGTCCGTGACAATGTAGTAATGGTCTTTGGGCAAGGTTTCAATGATCTCAAGGGTGTACTGAATAGCAGCTAATTCTGCGACGTAAACTGAAGCCGGATCACTGAGTTTGTAAGAAGCGGTGATGTTTTGATTGAAGATGCCGAAGCCTGTGGACCTGTCGATGTTTGAACCGTCAGTGTAAAACACCTTTTCACAGTTGACTGTTCTAAATTTATTATAAAAAATATTTGGGGCCACTTGAGGGCGCACGTGATCCGGGATTCCACGAATTTCTTCTCTCATGGATGTGTCGAAAAACACAGTAGAATCAGAAGTATCCAAGAAATGAGCACGATTGGAAACAAACGAAGAAGGATTAATATTCTGAGCCATGTAATCAAAATACAAGGACATAAAACGGGTCTGAGAATTGAGCTCGACAAGCCTTTCGAAGTTTTCAATCACCATCGGATTCAAGATGTCGCATCGGATTAGCAATCGATATGAGAGATCCCAGAATCGGTTTTTCAACGGTAAGACGCCTGCGAGCACTTCGAGACTCATCGTATGAGTCGACTGCATGCAACCTAAGGCAATACGCAAACAACGATACTGAATTCTTTCCAGCTTGATGAAATGAGTGTTCGCCGCGGATCGGAAGCAAAAGCATCCGTATTCCATCACGGACAATATCGTTGTTTGGTATAACCTGATCAGGTCTCCTGGGTGGGCATTCCACCATGATCCGGTTATTGTACGAAGAAAATTGATTCTCTGTTGGCATTTTTGTTTCAGATACCTAATGTGACATCCCCAGGTGCCTTTGGAGTCGAACCAGACCACGAGATATTTAAATGTGAAGACCTGAGCTATGGTTTCACCCCCTAGTTGAAGCTGTAATTGTGCTGGTTCTCGCTTCCTTGAAAATACAACCAGCTCAGTTTTCTCCGTAGAGAACTCGATACCCATTTGAAGAGCCCATGTCGACAAGTTGTCGAGGGTATCTTGCAATGGTCCTTGGAGATCGGCAGCTTTGGGTCCTATAATAGACACGACGCTGTCGTCGGCAAGTTGTCTTAGCGTGCAAGATGTGTTGATACATTCATCAATGTTGTTCACGTAAAAGTTGTATAAAAGGGGGCTTAAGCATGAGCCCTGAGGAAGACCCATGTAACTGAATCGTATTGTCGACAAATCACCATGCGCGAAATACATGTATTTCTCGGACAACAGATTATACAAAAAGTTATTCAAAATTGGTGAAAGACCATGCTGATGCAACTTCTCAGATAGGATGTTTATGGAAACTGAATCAAAAGCCCCCTTGATGTCTAGGAAAACTGACGCCATTTGTTCTTTACGAGCAAATGCCATTTGAATTTCGGTTGAGAGCAACGCAAGACAATCGTTCGTTCCTTTGCCCCTGCGGAAGCCGAATTGTGTATCTGAAAGTAAGCCATTAGTCTCGACCCAATTGTCTAGACGAAACAGAATCATTTTTTCGAACAATTTCCGGATACAGGAAAGCATAGCAATCGGCCGATACGAATTGTGATCGGAGGCTGGTTTCCCTGGTTTTTGAATGGCAATAACTCTTACTTGTCTCCAGTCATGTGGGACAATATTATCCTCAAGAAGCCTATTGAATAAATTCAATAAGCGCCTTTTGGCAGAGTCAGGCAAATTTTTCAACAAGTTGAATTTGATTTTGTCTAACCCCGGAGATTTATTGTTACACGATAAAAGCGCAAGTGAGAACTCGACCATCGAAAAAGGTGTTTCGTTTCTGTTTGATGAAGTGACGCGCATGATTGTCTGTTCCGGAACAGAGTCAGGACATACTTTTTTTGCGAAATTGAATATCCAGCGGTTAGAATATTCCTCGCTTTCGTTTGTGGTGTTTTTGTTGCGCATTCGTCGGGCTGTGTTCCAAAGAGTGCTCATTGATGTTTCTCTCGATAATCCGTCTACGAATCGACGCCAATAACCGCTTTTCTTCGCTTTAATCAAGCTTTTCATTTTAGCGTCTAATGCCGCGTAGTTTCTAAAATTATCAGGTGTTCCGTTTTTCCTAAACTCGACAAATGATGAAGTTCTCTCCGCGTTTAATTCTGAGCACTCTTTGTCCCACCACGGGTTGGGGGGACGGATGTTAGTTTTCGAGCCGGGTACACGTTTCGTCTGAGCTTGAGTCGCGGTGTCGAGAATCAAGCCAGCCAAGAACGTGTACTCTTCCTCCGGAGGAAGTTCTTGTGTTGTTTCTAGATTCTCAGATATCAAATTTGCGTAGCATTTCCAATCAATGTTTCGTGTGAGGTCATACGAAACATTGATTGTTTCCGATGGTCTTAATCCGGTGGCGATTGAAATTACGATAGGCAGATGATCGCTACCGTGGGGATCAGGGATTACCTTCCACGTGCAATCCAACCGTAGCGATGTCGAGCAAAGGGATAAGTCTAGAGCACTTGGTCTTGCTGGTGGTGCAGGAATTCGTGTCATTTCTCCCGTATTCAAGATTGTCATATTGAAGTTGTCGCAGATTTCATGGATCATAGTTGATCTGTTATCGTCGTGAAGACAGCCCCATCCCGTACCGTGTGAGTTAAAGTCTCCTAAAACCAACGTCGGTGCGGGAAGAAGCTCTATGATATCATTGAGCCGCCGATGCCCAACCGAGGCTCTTGGGGGAGTGTAGATGGAAGCAATGCAAAGGTCCTTGCCTTTGATTGTAACATGACATGCGACAACTTCAATACCTGGTATCGAGGGGAGGTTAATGCGATAGAAAGAATAGCACTTTTTGATCCCCAAAAGTACTCCTCCATAGGAATCATCTCGATCCAGACGAATAATGTTAAAATCGTGGAAGTTTAAGGGTATTTCAGAAGTTAGCCAAGTTTCGCACAATGCAAATGCGTCACATTTCAGATTATTTACTAGAAATTTGAAAGGATCTATTTTTGGGATGATACTTCTACAATTCCACTATAACAGTATAACAGTGATTGTATCCGTGACCTCGGTGGGTGTCTTAGCCATCGAAGGATACGATCGCTGAAAGAAGGGGCCATTTTGCAGTCAACTGCTTCAAGAATGTTTTAACTGTAGGAATAAAATCCATTATCAGGCTTTTAAGAGGTTCAGAAATATTGAAAGTAGACATGATCCAGTCCACAATATCAGAGAATTTAACAAACCCAGTATTTGGTAAATTTTCTGACTGATCTTTAGGGACTTTCGGGGGTTTTGAAGTCCCAGGAAGTGATGGAAATTCTTGCTCGGAATTTAATTTTCCAAGGCCTGGAGCTTTTTTCTCTGGTTTTTTGCCATCACTACCAGTTGTTGTAATTTTTCGAAACCCATCAGAGGACATCTTCGAACCCTTACTAGGGAGCTTTTGAGAAGATTTATTTCTTCTCTTTCTAATTGATGAGCTATGAGGGACAGCCGAAGATGTACCTTCGAAGGGGTCATCATATTCGCTCTCGTCAGTTGACAAGTAAGCGTAAGGATTTTCGGTAGGTGGCGTAGCACATTTCAACATTTCCGCAAAAGAGCGTTTGGAATGTTGCTTGAGTGATCGCTTCATTTTATCCTTACGCAATTTGTACACGGGGCAATCAGAGAGGTCATGCGGCCCCTCCTTACAGTAGAGACACTTTTCATTGTCTCCACTGCAGGAGTTATCCGCATGACTCCCTCCACACTTTATACACCGGGATTTATTGCAACAATGGGATGCTGTATGTCCCAATTGTTTGCAATTGGTGCAGTTCATGACCCGCGGCACAAATAGACGAACAGGTAAACGGACTCGGTCCAGGAGGACGTAATTAGGCAAAGCCGAGCCAGCGAAAGTCACCCGATACGAGTCTGATGGGATATAGGACTTAGTCCCATCCTCAGCGGTCGATACTGAACGCAATTGCTTGCAGTCCAGTATCTTAACGTTCTTGAGTAGGGGGTTTTTAAAACCGCCTGCCCCATGCTTAAGAACGTCCTCGCAAGTCAGACTCGGATCGGTGATCACGCCGTCTATCTCGACTTCGCGAGCTGGTACGTATACGCGATACTCCCGCGTGAAATGCTCACTTTGAACGATCTCATTAGCCTGTTTTGCACTGGCTAACAAGACCCTAAGCTTGGCCGGGCGTACTTTCTCAATTTTTTGTACAGTATTGTATCGCGAGGACAGGTCTTCAGAAAGTCTTAGAAGGTTCAATTTTTTACCGTTGGCTTTGGTCCGGATGTAAACCGCATATGGTCCGGCCGGGAGTGCAAGCCCATCGGGATAGCTTCTAATGCGAGATTTATTGCCATCAGAAGCATCCCTTTGATCATCTAGGGGAAGGTCAGGCAATTCTGTGCCTTTTGTCATGACACGGAAATGTGTCGGTGTTGGTAAATATTAGGGGGCAATAAAAATCTAATGGTACTGAACAACAGGGAAAAAGAAAAAAAAATACTTAGCTTTAGCTCTCGAAGGGTGATCGGCCGACAAGGCCCGGTCCTAGGCAACCGGTGAATATTCCAGTTCAATAAAGTGCAAAAAACCTCTTTGAGGAAAAAGCACTTTGTTTTTAGTCTCTCACTACACTGTCCAATGAAACGTTTCTCTTTTTATCACTATAAATATTTATCACTGTTTCTAATGTATATATGTAAACGATATACGCGCAGCGCCCAGCTGGCGCTGGCTAACGGTACCACACGCAGTGCTGCTTTACACAAGCTCACAGTCGGCCTTGAGAACGGATTAATTAGAACTATCACTCGACCGCACTGATGCAGACAATAGAATACAGAATGACCTTGATAACGGAATAAAACAATTCACCACGCGATTGGAGAAAGCAAAATTTACGTCCGATCGATCCGATAGTCACGGCACGAATGAGAGGTCGGTCTTGCTTGCAATCCATCAAGATTTGAAATTGTACGTATGTTAGTATTCTAACAAAGTTGCTCATTTTTGTCGACAACAACCGCCCCAGCAGCTCTAGATATTTTTATAACTCGTATTTCACACTCAAAGTTTCATGTTGGCACGTACGGACTACAAGACGGTGCTTAAACTGGTCCAAATTGGGGATTCAAATTCGGGAAGCTTGAAATGTTTCGACACCACGTTTGCCTGTGGGCTGGTGCTGCTGAAACAAGGAGAGGTTTCGGATACTGGGGGTAACAACCTTCTCCCAAACTAAGTTTTGTAGTATGTTGCGTTGATTTTGTTGTTGTGTGTGTATACTTTTTGAAGATATTCATACGCGCTCAATTTTCTCAGAGATGGTTAAACCGACTTTAACAGCTTTTTTTATGCACACACACACATACACACACATACACACACACACACACACACACACACACACACACACACACACACACACACATACAACACGTCGAACTGAGTCGAATGGTATATAACACTATGGGTCTCCGAGGCTCCGTTCGAAAGTCGGTTTTCCAGCAATCCTAATACCTTTCTATAGCGAAAGGCAAAAAGAATTTCATTTACTTTATATTCATTGTAATCGGTTTTTAATCGGCACAATGGTTTGCAAAGGTTAATTTTCTACTAGATGTAATTTTTGAGCAGTTTTTTGTAACAAATAAATAAACAATTTTCCAACCATTTGTTAATTGTTGACGGAATGTTGGTTTTTCAAATATTTGTAAAAACCCTTCCCCTTCCCCTACTGAAAAATTGTTCCCATTCACTTTTTCAAATATAGCAAAAATTGACACGGCCGTTTAAAGTAGGATACTAATATCGTATAAAACCTCCTGGATTTGAATAATAATTAATAGAGTTTCTTCGTCATGTTAGATGATGGTCATACGAACCGACTTCGATTATACCGGATGTACCTGCAATAGTGGAACACGCTTTGTTTTCTCGTGGTTAGCCTAACTGGTCTGAGAACTGTGCCATTATGTAGGTTATACTGGTTGATGTACAAACAATCTTTTTGGTTTCTTTCAAGAATCGATGCATCATCACACCACTAGGTTAATTAAAAACAGGGTTATGCTATCACTTTGACAACCGACTTTTGAACCGAGGCCCGGAGGTCCGAGTGTCATATACCATTCGACTCAGTCGTCTAGTACGCAAAATGTTTGTGTGTGTGTATATGCGTATGTGTGGATGTAACGTTTTTTTGCACTAACTTTTCTAGGAGATGGCTGAACCGATTTTCACAAACTTAGATTCAAATTAAAGGTCTTGTAGTCCCATACAAAATTCCTGAATATTATTTAGATTCGACTTCCGGTTCCAGAGTTATGGGGTAAAATGTGCAAACAATGAAAATATTTGTTCAAACTTTTCTCATAGATGGCGCGACCGATTTTCACAAACTTAGGTTCAAATGAAAGGTCCTGAATTTTATCCGGATCCGACTTCCAGATCCGAAAATATAGGGTAAAGTGTGTTAAAAATCCTCACCTAAAAGGGCGAGAAACCGTAAAAACCGTAGTTTTTATCAGTAGACGGTCAAACAAACCGATTTCGGTTATTCTTTTAAGAATCGAAGAAAATTATTTTGAAGAATACCACAGTATTATATATGATAGTATGATTAATATGAGAAAGGCATCATTACACCACTAGGTGGATTAAAACAGGTTTTTGTATTCAAAAATACTTTAATGGGGTTTTCAAACTAAGTTTAACTTATCCGATTTTTTCATTCATGCGTTCATATGACGCTCGACTTTCCAGGTTTCGGTTTAAAAATTCAACGTTTGTTTGTGGTTTATTTTGAATTTCATTCAATCAGCAAATTTTTGTCAAAAATTTTGGTAGATCAAATAATTACCCCAAAACTCGAGTGATTCAAAAATGTGTGCTTCTGCGCTCATGTTGCGCTTATTCGGTATCATTACTGAAACCGAACGTATCAGCAATAATACGAGTAAACTTTATAATTGTGGGAAAACATAGAAAACAAGCCCATATCTCCCGATTAGTCTAGAAGATGCAAATATTATGTTATTACGATGGATCAAAAAGCATGCTTTATTATGTTTGTGAAATAATTTTGTAACAGTGTGAAGTTGTAGATTTGGCCAGCGACATACTTCAGCCAACGATGTCACCAGGGTTCAATGAACTCGCTTACGACTCTGAGCTCAAAATAAACCCTGGAAAATGATCTTCAATCATAGTTGGGGTTTCTTTGTTTCGAAAGTCGATCTTTAGAAACCTTAATTTGAACGTGCCCTCGACGTTCGACGACGTTCTGTAGAACTAGTACCCAATATGTACTTAGGTTGATCTTCACTCTTACAATAACAAAAATCAGCGGAATCTGGCCTTTACAAACGACTCTGGCCTAAACCATACACGAAGCTGGCTTTTATGAACTAGTAGTCGTCTAAACGTCTGCATAGGTACGCGATTTTTCTAGCAACAACACTTTGTCATTCTGCTTATTCACGAACTGCTATACGGTTAAGAATTTCACGTCGGTAAACACTATGTTTTCCAGCACTCTTTCCGTAGCCCTGAGCCCTGTTCAGCAGCGCCTTCGCTCTTTTTATTCGGTCTTATTGCTGCCTAACCAAAAGGTCTTGAACCATCCAGTTCTTATGAGGCTTAGTCTCATGTTAATCACAGTAGTCCCATCATACCGTTTTCCTGTACTTCCGGTTTCCAGCTATCGAGCTATCCATCATAAGTCTGCCAGCTTGAAACAAGGCAATCACTGGACTACGTTTCTGTTGAAGATCTATTGGCACATTGTCGCAAAGCTGATTTACCGCTAGTGACACCTGCCAATGAAAAATGGAACCAAGAAAAGGAGGATTCTTTCGGAAATTTTCATATCGGCAGTAGTGATTTGCAACATTTTTATCGTTTTTTCAATAGTACAAATAGATATCAGCAATAAAAGTACACTCGGAGTAGAAGAAAATCGATTTCAAAGTGATTACTACTATTTTTTTAGTGTTAACTACGATTAAACATGGAAAATCTTCAGAAATGTGTGAAATTGGGTAAGGTTAGGTTTTTTCGGATCAACATTTGTTTAAAAAGAAACCAGTGTAATGTTGATTTCTCGAGTACTAGAATGTATAGCGATCGAGTAATATTTATTTTGGATACTTTATTTGTTATTTCCAGGCATTTGAAAAATGGTATCAAACCAAGTTTAATGTTCTAATCTGAATAAACGGTAGATTTCGCACAATGAACTAAGATCAACATTACCACCTCAGAGTAAAAACTTTTTCTTCAACTTCTACTATGATTTTTCAAATGAATTTGCCCGTTTCCAAAAGAAATCGTTGAAAAGGTAGAGTAATTAGAAATTTGCCAACCGATTTGACAGCTCTTGCTGAAAGTATCATCTTTAAACAAGCAGCGCCTCTACATTTCAGTTTTGCGACAATATGCCAATTCCGCGTAGCACTCGATTACAAAAGTAACACATACGTCAACAGGCATCCAAAACACAATGTAAACAAAGCAACGAGGGGTCTTCCAATACAGTATCGTATGCAACGTAATAATGAAGTCCAGAAGGTCCAGAAAATCTTTTTCTTCAATTCAACTATGTTTCCTCGTATTCTAGATTCACGTAGTTTTCATGTTTGTGATGTTCCTTATCCAAAAAGTTGACATAAGAAGTATTCAGCTTATTTAAAGCATTGTTATTAGCATTCGCTTTTCGAGTGAATTAAAAAAAGGTTCCACATAGTAATGCTTTTTTCCTAATCGTTAGTATGATAAATCGATACAAAGTCTGTTCTAGAAATGTGCCAACTACTTGTTGTATTTCCGGCTTTGGATCCCGACTCTATGCACTTTCGAACTAACAACATCTGTGTATTGTACACTTTTAAACAATTTACGTTTGCCGTAAATCAATGCATGGAATGACAACTAGAATACTTTAACCGCTAGTTGGATCCAGATAAAATTTAACAGCTGCCTGTGGGACTGAGCCTTATAGCACCGAACCGGAAGTTGGATCCGAAATAAATTAAGAATCACCTATAGCTCGATATATGACCTTTTATTTGAAATTTCCGGTTCTTCTGGAAGCGGAAACTGGTAAGCGGTATAACAAAAACCTACTAAGTACATATTTTAACACTGAATCGAAGAGTTTGAAATGTTTTATACTCATCATTTTATAATACCGTAACCAGAGTTCGGATACGTATGGAATTTGACAGTTACCCTTGCAACTTGAGTGCACATTTTTGCAAGCTTTTTAACATTTCACCTTATAATTCCGGAGGAAAAACAAAAGTGTTCTATAGGAAAATGAAAATTCTAATTGAATCTAAGTTTGTGAATATCTCTTTAATTATCTCCGAGGAAATTGAGTGCATATTTGAATTACACACAAATCCTTTTCAAACTATGCTTTGAAAAAAAGAGTTTGTATAAGATTTGGTTATGAGACGGCAAGATTTTATAAAACTTCAAGATCTTGCAAATATATGAAATGCGACAACAACTTACAATCGTTTACGAAGGCTTTTTTCGGTAAATTTTTTCTCGTTAGACTCGTTTCCAAAGTTGCAATGATATACAGTATCAAGACGTCACAAACAAAAAAATGTATAAAAACAACCCATTTAAACGTAATAATCTTTATATCAAAACCCATGGAGTTTACACGGCATTGTTTAAAATCCATGTACGGTGTGAAGAAACACGGGCGAAAACGTCAGGTGCCGCCGTTCCACACGGAATACCCCAGGAGACAATACCCTGCTGGTTGCCACCATGCACCAAAGGACCACCGGAATCGCCCATGCACATGCCCTGTCCAGACGGGTTCAATGTACAGATAGTGTTGTCGAAGACACGGGCCGCATTTGCTGACGAATGCCGACTACGACAATCCGCCAACGAGATGATGTTAGTGGTCAAAAACTGCAAATTGTTTGGAATTCCAACATTAGCTCCTAGCTGTCCCCAGCCTGAAGCTACTGCATTGGTGGCTGTGTTAATAGTACTAGATCCCAAAGGAATAGTAGCGACTAGGTTATTCATGGTGATAGTCGTAGAGGTCTGCACTAGCGACACATCGTTGGCCAAAGTGTTGGAATTGTATGAACCGTGATTTACGATACGGGCAGTATTGTGAGCTACGCCACCACTGTTCAACAGGTGAGTTCCTACTACGACTCTGGTGTTGGCAGTCGTACGTCCAACGGTACAATGAGCAGCCGACAATACGTAGCGATTATTAATCACTGAAGCACCGCAGAAGTGCGCATTGCCCGAAGAACGAAGAGAAACCTGGTAAGGAAATTGTCCAGCGTTTGCATTCGAACCACCAACAATCCGTCCTTCCCATTCAAGATATTCGGCTGGTAGAGCTAAAATCAAAGATGCCGTTTCAGTTAATAGAAAGTAATTTAAATAGAATACTTAACATACTTCCACCGAATACGGCAACGGCACTGATGACCACGAACAATAAACTCAAACGAAACATTGTTACTACGTCCAAATGTTCCTCGAGACGGCCGATTCCGTAGAGGGTGGGCTTTTATATAGGTAAGATCATATCAAAATTTGACCCGAAACACGATAACAGTCACTAAAGATTAGTGATTAGAGCGCACGAATTTGATTTACGATTTATTAAACTGTCTCCAATTACCTGAACAGTATTTGATTTATCAAGTTTAATAAGTCTCTTTGAGATTATCCAGATGATTTGAATGTAAGAACGAAGTGAGTTCAGAGAAGGTTATCAGTGTTGATAATAAATTTCAACTCATTCAGTAGATAAAAAATTCAATCCAATTTTATAATCCGAGTTTTCGTAAACGACAATGATGATAAGATAAATGGTCGGCCCGGTGTAGCAAGCTTTTTTTCAGTTCATTTCGAAATCAAACGGTGAAAAAAAATATTGAGAAGAATTGAATTTCAAAATAAAAATTTTACAGGTCCGAATCCACGATATATAAACCCAAGTAATAATTTTTGTTACGGTAGATTATGTGTGACTATGCTATGTGTTACCTACAAGACATGTTCGTTGCAATAACGTTTGGTCTTAGTCGTATCAGAACTATCTGCAGATGACTACTTGGGAGCCTACTGAAATATTTCTATTTTTTATTCTAAAGAAATTTGAATAAAAACATTGAACGCAATTTCCATAATTGAGAAATTAGAACATGAAATGTTCAATATCGTAATTTGTAAGACTTTTCACTAATGCAGGTCACAGTAAGAAACGAAGAAATGTTAGTCTCACACTTGTTGTTACTAGTGACAGAACTGTTTGCATCACCACAAGTATCTACGGAATATCTGAAAAAATTGTGCTTTGGACACTACCGTCGACTCGGTTATGTGGACATGTGTTGGATGCCCACGAAAATTTCACGTCCCCGGTGTTGGAGTGTCTATTCAGCGGGGTTCACTGCGGATAAAGAATAGAAGAGTTATTGACGTAAACCGTGCTGTGAGTCCTGTCAAAAGGTTCTGCACGCAAAAATGGGCTTCAATAGAACAACAAAAGCTTCTTGAATGTCATCTCCATTCAAACACGGAAGTTGTGCATAAACTTTCGATTCAACAAACCAAGCTTAGTTCATGAGGCTATTGATGCCCAAGAACTATAAAAAATGAATTGATTTCAATCAACAAAAATAGCAGCTTGACCGGTAGTGTTGTTGCCATAAAAAAAACAAGTCACCTCATTGTTCGATACAGCAATGTCAGCAATGAAGGAAAACGTGTACTTTAAAAAAACTGACTTCCGAATTATCATCTGAGTTACGTGACATGAATAACGAGCTAAACAATATCAACCAGCTATCTCTTGATACTGCGGCCAGCGGCACCATGAACGTAAGTTTTTTTTTTTTATTTAAAAGATATTTTTATTCAAGCCTATTTGCGTACAAGCTTTACATGGCCGATTGAGCCGATTTTTAGATAATTTTTTTTTGTTGTATTGGATCTCGTTGTCGCCCTTTTTCTAGGGGGAGAGGAGGTTCCATTTCCCTCCTGCGAGGATTGAGGGGCACTTTGTTCGTGGCTCGCCTCGTTATCCATTGGTATTGTTGTTGATTTCCGTCTTGAGTTCATTGCTGGTTGCTGTAGATGCGCCTTGTTGTACATTGGTTGCAGTTGCTGGTTGGTTGGAGGGTAAGTTGTTAACTGCAGCTGGTGTACTTTGTTCTATAGGGGATATCAGGCGCGTAGCCAGAGAAAATTTTCGGGGGGGGGTTTTAGAACATGGTGATAAATCAACACATGTACAATTTATATCACAATGTTTCCCATGGGTTATAATTTTTTGTTTCGGGGGGGGTTTGAACCCCTAAAACCCCCCCCTGTATACGCGCCTGGGGGATATTGATGGTTTCGTTGAAGGGGATGCTTCATTGTTGTTGGTGGTTGTCACAGGTGAACTGGGGTTACTTGGGGTTGGTGTGAAGGAAGCACCGTTGTCCTTTAGTGTAGTTGTCTTCTTGTCCAGTTTATCACATGGCTTACCGTTATGAACAGCTTTTTGGCAATATTGACATGTGGCCATCTGATTGTCATAGGTAACAAGTCATTTGCACGGGATTCTTGTATTCTGACCAAAAGTCACACAAGAAGGTATAGGCCTCTTTAAGCGCATGCGTAACAAACGTACGCCGGGGTAAAAGTTCTTCTACTTTTCTTTTTCGATAGAGAGAATCTCTCCGTATTGGGACATAGTTTTGCGAATGTAAGGATCGATGACGCTTGAGGGAAGATCATGCACACACTTCTATAGCACTATCTTCCATATATACTGGAATGTTGTTCTTAATGTTTTCGTGCTCCACATAGTGCACATTGTTATTGTCTTTTGCGAATTGAATTGCATTCAACTTTTTATAAAACTGGATGTAAACAACTTTGTCTTATTGCATTGAAGTAAATGCACACGTTTAATGTCAAGATGCATTTGTTCTTTAAGCAAACCTTCAAGTTTTCGTATCGAAGGTCGAATTTTGCACTGCCTGAAGTCAACAATAATTGCATTCTTTCTTACCGACGGTAGTTTTTGTTCGTTTGGTTCACTCATTTCGAGATCGTTCTATTGTTCACTACACAATACTGTAATTGGTTTCTTCCGTCCCGAATGTAAGCGGTTTTGTTTTATCGACTGACTTGGATGAGATGTGAAAGCGAACTGTATGAACGTAAGTTCGACATTGGTAATTGACATTCTTGACGAAATCAAATCAAGAAATTGGTAGCAGCGAAGAAACCTGTGCAAATACCAGTGTCCAATACCACAGGCCTCAGTTTGACGGAATGCAAAGTAGATAATTCTGGATGGCGCTTTCTTGGCACTAAAAAAGTATGGAAATAGGACAGGAGTGACTACGATGCGCGAGAATCGAGAAGACTACATCAGCAGAAACAAGCTGCAAAAGCTAAAAGTCGCAAAAAGCAAAAAAAAGTTATGAAAAATTTAACAATTTAAGAAATCATAATAGTTACAATGAGGATTACAAAATTCGTGGGTCTTGTTATCCTAACAATGATCATCTAATAAGAAGATATCCCAACAGTATCATGCCACCAGACAGAGTGCTTCTCGCGGCTGCGAAAGACCGCTTTTCTAGGCTGTTAGCAAATAGTAGACCAACCATTCAAATCCAAAGAGGTGAGATACTGAATCCATATCCAGCGAACGACTCACGACGATCGCCGCTATGAAGCAACCTGATGAATCCTGAAGGTGCATCAGCTACTTTGTATGATGCGCTTAATTCTCAACACTCTTGTTTTCGGCATTATTGACACACCCCTTAGGAGAAGAAAACGACGACAACTCTATTGTATATAATGCTTAACATCAATGCTGCACAATTCAATAAGGTTCACTGGAGGTCATAGTTTATGGCCAGAATTTTAATAGAATGAAAAGTGCGTTGAAAATGATTTAATTTTGTAATAAAATATTAAGTAATTCTTATGCAATAATCTTAGCTACATATACAAGCTTGGATGAAAGTGTTAGGAGTGAAGAAGTTTTCGTTAACAATTACAATGTGTTCAGATTTACAATTTACAAACGTCTGATAAGAGATCGGGTGGTGGAGTGCTCATTGCTATTTCTACAAAATTTATTGCTGAGATCATAACTACTATGAATGAAACCCTTTAATATATGTTTGATCAAGTTGCATGCTTAGGCCTAAACCAAATTAATTAAGTTAAAAATCAGCAAAACTGTTATTAAGATTTTTTTACTGACAAATTCGCAAGAAGACTTCTGTCTCATCGAATCCATATGCCCCTTATGGAAAAATGAAAAATTTCACACAGCAATTGAGTTGTCTTTCACTATGATTTGCCAAATTATGATAACATAAAGTTAAAATTAAGTAACATTGATTGCAGGGAGTCTAATGTTGAAACATGTGTGGAAATATTTTATTTGATACTATCAATGATCAGGTACCTTATAAGAGCATCAGACGACGACAGAACTCTAAATATCTAATTTGGTAAAATGATAATATTGAAAATCTGAAAAATCGAAAACAGAAGACTCATAAAAATATAAAAAAGACAGTAGTATCGTCAACTTAGAAACTTACTTATAAACTTTTGATCAACTGAATCTGACAATTGAAATTACTTCTGAGAAGTACTATTCAAAAACGGAGAGTGAAATCAAACCTTACCCAAAAATTTTGTTCAATTACTTAAAACATAAATTGAAATCTAATAATTTTCCTTCGAAAATGGTTTTCAAGGGTAAGGCTGCTGACAGCTCAGAAGATATTTATTTTGTACACTATTTGCAAATTACTTCCAAGTTCATTGCCGTTTCAACCTTCCGAGCGAACGGACGTGCTTTGTGTTTACTGCGAAAGCGTTGAAAACCAGTGCCGTGTGTGATAACGTGACCGGACGATCAAAACTAGATTATATCGCTATTGTGTAATAGACAATAGTGCTTTTTTCGGTGAGAGGTTTTTTGCACCATATACACTGAAGCAGTGCATTGTTGTGAGCGGATGATCGAAACAGTACCGTTAGCCGGTGATTGTTTGATCGATCAAGGCCAGATTTCAGTGGCCATTGTGGTTATACTGTGCGGATTACAAGTGCGTGTGCTTTTTCCTCTCGGAGGTTTTTTGCACACCCTCGAAGCGGCGATACGCCGATCGACGAGGGCTTGGCCTTGGTGGCCCCCGTTGGATTAAAAGTTAAGTACTATTATTTTGTATATTCTTTTTTCTTCTTCATTTGAACGTTCATTTCCCCCCCCCCCTGCTTTTTCCTCTCGGAGGTTTTTTGCACACCCTCGAAGCGGCGATACGCCGATCGACGAGGGCTTGGCCTTGGTGGCCCCCGTTGGATTAAAAGTTAAGTACTATTATTTTGTATATTCTTTTTTCTTCTTCATTTGAACGTTCATTTCCCCCCCCCCCCCTGCTTTTTCCTCTCGGAGGTTTTTTGCACACCCTCGAAGCGGCGATACGCCGATCGACGAGGGCTTGGCCTTGGTGGCCCCCGTTGGATTAAAAGTTAAGTACTATTATTTTGTATATTCTTTTTTCTTCTTCATTTGAACGTTCATTTCCCCCCCCCCCTGCTTTTTCCTCTCGGAGGTTTTTTGCACACCCTCGAAGCGGCGATACGCCGATCGACGAGGGCTTGGCCTTGGTGGCCCCCGTTGGATTAAAAGTTAAGTACTATTATTTTGTATATTCTTTTTTCTTCTTCATTTGAACGTTCATTTCCCCCCCCCCCCTGCTTTTTCCTCTCGGAGGTTTTTTGCACACCCTCGAAGCGGCGATACGCCGATCGACGAGGGCTTGGCCTTGGTGGCCCCCGTTGGATTAAAAGTTAAGTACTATTATTTTGTATATTCTTTTTTCTTCTTCATTTGAACGTTCATTCCCCCCCCCCCCCCCCCGAATCATTTATTTCTGCGCGGAGGTAGCTCCGCGACATGTCAAATTCGAATCCCGACCCCTCCGTTCTCGATGATCAGATGGAGACTTCTGTTGGCAGCAGTAAGTCTCGCATAAAGAGTTATCCCGATGGGCTTGCACTCTCGGCCGGGCCTTACTCGGTTTATTTCCGGACCAAGGCTAAAGAAAAAAAATTGAATATTTTGAAAATATCGCGGGATCTGAACTCGCGATACAATACTATAAAAAGTATTGATAAAATACGCCCAGATAAGCTCAGGGTTCTGCTCACCAGCTCAAAGCAGGCTAATGAGCTCGTTCAAAATGATCATTTTACGCGGGAGTACCGTGTCTACGTGCCAGCTCGCGAAGTAGAAATCGACGGTGTGGTCACCGATTCGAGTTTGACTTGCGAGGACGTTCTTAAGTACGGAGAGGGCTGTTTTAAGGACCCCTCACTTAAGAACGTCAAGATACTGGACTGCAAGCGATTGCATTCAGTATCGATCGCCGGGGATGGAACAAAGTCTTATCCCCAATCTGACTCTTATCGTGTGACCTTCGCCGGCTCTGCTTTGCCCAACTACATCCTCTTGGACCGGGTTCGTCTGCCTGTTCGTCTTTTTGTACCTCGAGTAATGAATTGTACCAATTGCAAACAATTGGGGCATACAGCTTCTCATTGCTGCAATAAGCCCCGGTGTGCTAACTGTGGGGAGGCTCATGCGGATGGCTCTTGTGGTAAGGATGCTGAAAAGTGTCTCTACTGCAAGGAAGGTCCGCATGACCTAATGGCATGTCCTGCGTATAAGCTGCGAGGAGATCGGATGAAGCGTTCCCTGAAGGAACACTCCAAGCGTTCCTTTGCCGAGATGCTTAAGAGTGCCACCCCTCCTAAACTGACAACGAACCCATATGCCTGCTTGTCAACTGACGAGAACGATTCTGACGACCCTTTGGAAGGTCCATCATCGGCGGTCCCTCATAGCTGTAGGAAAAGAATGAATAAATCCTCTCATAAGCTACCTAGTAAGGGTTCGAAGGTGTCTTCCGAAGGGCTTCGAAAAGTTACAGCTAACGGGAATCGGGACAAACCACCGAAGCAAAAGGCTCCTGGTCTCGGAAAACTCAGTTCCGAGATGGAATTCCCACCACTTCCCGGGACAACAAAATCCCCAAGCGTCCCTGGAAATCTATCAGAGAACCAACTAGGTGCTGGACTTATCAAGTTCTCTGATGTTGTGGACTGGATTTTTACAACTTTTAATATTTCTGACCCTCTTAAAAGCATTTTAATTGCTTTCATGCCAACAGTAAAAACATATTTAAAGCAGTTGACTGCAAATTGGCCCCTTCTCTCAGCGATTGTATCCTTCGATGGCAAAATCATCCATCGAGGTCACGGATTTAATCACTGTTTTACAGTGGAATTGCAGAAGTATCACCCCAAAAATAGATTCATTTAAATTTCTAGTAAACAATCTGAAATGTGACGCATTTGCATTGTGCGAAACTTGGCTAACTTCTGAAATACCCTTAAACTTTCACGAATTTAACATTATTCGCCTGGATCGAGATGATCCCTACGGAGGAGTACTTTTGGGGATCAAAAAGTGCTATTCTTTTTATCGAATTAACCTCCCCTCGATATCAGGTATTGAAACTGTCGCATGTCATGTTACAATCAAAGGCAAGGATCTTTGCATTGCTTCAATCTATATTCCCCCAAGAGCCTCGGTTGGGCATCGGCGGCTCAGTGATATCATAGAGCTCCTTCCCGCACCGACGTTGGTTTTAGGAGACTTTAACTCACACGGTACGGGATGGGGCTGTCTTCACGACGATAACAGATCAGCTATGATCCATGATATCTGCGACAACTTCAATATGACAATTTTGAATACGGGAGAAATGACACGGATTCCTGCACCACCAGCAAGACCAAGTGCGCTGGATTTATCCCTTTGCTCGACATCGCTACGGTTGGATTGCACGTGGGAGGTAATTCCTGATCCCCACGGTAGCGATCATCTACCGATCGTAATATCAATCACCAGCGGCTCAAAACCATCGAAGACAATCAATGTTTCGTATGACCTCACACGAAATATTGATTGGAATAGCTATGCGACCGCGATATCTGAGAAACTTGAAAGAACTCAACAACTTCCTCCGGAGGAAGAGTACACGTTTTTGGCTGGCTTGATTCTCGACACCGCGACTCAAGCTCAGACGAAACGTGTACCCGGCGCGAAAACTAACATCCGTCCTCCCAACCCGTGGTGGGACAAAGAGTGCACAAATTTAAACGCGGAGAGAGCGTCCGCGTATAAAATATTCAGAAAAAATGGAACACCTGATAATTACCGGAATTATGCAGCGATAGACGTTAAAATTAAGAACTTGATTAGAGCTAAGAAACGCGGTTACTGGCGTCGGTTCGTAGACGGCCTAACAAAAGAAACATCTATGAGTACTCTTTGGAACACAGCCCGACGAATGCGCAACCATAACACAACGAATGAAAGCGAGGAATATTCTAACCGCTGGATATTCGATTTCGCTAAAAAAGTATGTCCAGACTCTGTTCCGGAACAGAAGATCACCCGCGCCGCGACACAAAATACAAACGAAACACCGTTTTCGATGGTAGAGCTCTCACTTGCGCTCTTGTCATGTAACAATAAAGCACCGGGATTAGACAGAATAAAATTCAACTTGTTGAAAAATCTGCCTGACCCCGCCAAAAGGCGCTTGCTGAGTTTATTCAATAAGTTCCTTGAGGACAACATTGTTCCACATGACTGGAGACAAGTGAAAGTGATATCCATTCAAAAACCAGGAAAACCAGCCTCCGATCACAATTCGTATCGGCCGATTGCTATGCTTTCCTGTATCCGGAAATTGTTCGAAAAAATGATTCTGTTTCGTCTAAACAATTGGGTCGAGACTAATGGCTTACTTTCAGATACACAATTTGGTTTCCGCAGGGGCAAAGGAACGAACGATTGTCTTGCGTTGCTCTCAACCGAAATTCAAATGGCATTTGCTCGTAAGGAACAAATGGCGTCAGTTTTCCTAGACATCAAGGGGGTTTTTGACTCAGTTTCTATAAATATCCTATCTGAGAAGTTGCATCAGCATGGTCTTTCACCAATTTTGAATAACTTTTTGTACAATCTATTGTCCGAGAAATACATGTATTTCGCGCATGGTGATTTGTCGACAATACGATTCAGTTACATGGGTCTTCCTCAGGGCTCATGCTTAAGCCCCCTTTTATACAATTTTTACGTAAACGACATCGATAAATGTATCAACACATCTTGCACGCTGAGACAACTTGCCGACGACAGCGTTGTGTCCATTATAGGACCCAAAGCTGGCGATCTGCAAGGGCCGTTACAAGATACTCTTGCCAACTTATCCACATGGGCTCTTCAAATGGGTATCGAGTTCTCTACGGAGAAAACTGAACTGGTTGTATTTTCGAGGAAGCGAGAGCCAGCACAATTACAGCTTCAACTAGGGGGTGAAACCATAGCTCAGGTCTTCACATTTAAATATCTCGGGGTCTGGTTCGACTCAAAAGGCACCTGGGGATGTCATATTAGGTATCTGAAACAGAAATGCCAGCAGAGAATCAACTTTCTTCGTACAATAACTGGATCATGGTGGGGTGCCCACCCAGGAGACCTGATCAGGTTGTACCAAACAACGATATTGTCCGTTATGGAATATGGATGCTTCTGCTTCCGATCCGCCGTGAACACCCATTTCATTAAGCTGGAAAGAATTCAGTATCGTTGTTTGCGTATTGCCTTGGGTTGCATGCAATCAACTCATACGATGAGTCTTGAAGTGTTGGCGGGCGTCTTACCGTTGAAAAACCGGTTCTGGGATCTCTCATATCGTTTGCTCATTCGATGCGACATTTTGAATCCTCTGGTGATTGGAAACTTCGAAAGGTTAGTTGAGCTTAATTCTCAAACCCGTTTTATGTCCTTGTATTTTGATTACATGGCTCAGAATATTAATCCTTCTTCGTTTGCTTCCAACCGTACTCATTTCTTGGATACTTCTGATTCTACTGTGTTTTTCGACACATCCATGAGAGAAGAGATTCGTGGAATACCGGAACACGTACGCCCTCGAGTGGCCCCTAATATATTTTATAATAAATTTAGAACAGTCAACTGTGAAAAGGTGTTTTACACTGATGGATCAAACATCGACAGGTCCACAGGCTTCGGCATCTTCAATCAAAACATCACCGCTTCTTACAAACTCAGTGATCCGGCTTCAGTTTACGTCGCAGAATTAGCTGCTATTCAGTACACCCTTGAGATCATTGAAACATTGCCCAAAGACCATTACTTCATTGTCACGGACAGTCTAAGTTCAATAGAAGCTCTCCGGGCAATGAAGCCAGGAAAGTATCCCCCATATTTCCTGGGGAAAATACGGGAACACTTGCGAACTTTATCTGAACGGTCTTATTCAATATCGTTAGTCTGGGTCCCTTCGCATTGTTCCATTCCGGGCAATGAAAAGGCAGACTCATTGGCTAAGGTGGGCGCATTACAAGGTGATATTTATGAAAGACCAATCTGCTTCAATGAATTTTTCAGTATTTCTCGTCAGAAAACTCTCGAAAGTTGGCAAACTTCATGGACGAATGACGAACTGGGACGATGGCTACACTCCATTATCCCTAAGGTATCGACGAAACCTTGGTTCAAGGGGATGAACGTGAGTCGTGATTTCATTCGCGTTATGTCACGACTCATGTCAAATCACTATACATTCAACGCACATCTCCGGCGTATCGGGATCGTGGAGAGCGGGCTCTGCACCTGTGGCGACGGTTATCAGGACATCGAGCATGTCGTGTGGTCGTGCGTAGAGTATCGCGACGCCAGATCGGAGCTATTGGAATCCCTCAGGGCCCGAGGTAGACCGCCTGAAGTTCCGGTTCGGGATGTGTTGGCGAGTCGGGATAGCTCATATATGCTTCTGATATACGAGTTTCTCAAACACATTAATATACAAGTGTAATCTGTTACATCTTGCTTAGAAAGTTCCTCCTATTTATCGACGTTATTTCAACTGTGGCTAAGAATAATTTTCACCTGCAGGTTCGATACTAACTTCCGCCGATTATCCCGATTCCTCATCTGTCCACCATCTTCATCGGAACTAACAAGATCTTTTTGCTGTCATTAACCTTTTCGCTTCCCCCCTCCCCGTCGCTTCTCCATCTCGATGTCAACTAATTAGATCTCTGTCGTTCTTAGTCATTTCGTTCCCATATCCCCATTTTACTTCGTTTTCCGCAATATTTACTTCTCTATATTTTTTCGTTCTCTTATGTAACATCACCATCATCGCCCACGGAAGGCCGCTCTAGTCATGCGGGCCACCCGCCGGGTGTTCGTAGCCTGGGGGTGTTTCCCGCGGACCCACACGGACCGAGGGATGCGGCCAACGTCATCTGGAAGACTCATGATATATTCCATCCACCGGCCGGTGCCGATCGCCAGCTGAAGGTTAGATCTGCCAAAGTCGACCACTGCGACCCCAATACAACATTATCCAATCATACTATCCTAGTTTTAAGTTAGTCGTTAATAAAATTAGAAAAAGTCCTTGGCACCTTAGAGCTTAAGCAGTGTGCCTTAAAAAATAATTATATTATTGAATAAAAAAAAAAATTACTTCCAAGAAACCTATACTACGATTTCCAAAGAGGATCGAGACCGAGAATATTTTAATTTCTTCCCTGAACATGTTTGTGACATTAATATTCATCACATTAGTGTCCACGATATTATGCAAGCGCTCCATAAATTAGATATCTCTAAAGGTCCCGGACCTGTTGGAATTCCTCCCGTATTCATGAAAAAATTATCGTTGGAACTAGGCACACCCTTGTTTTGGCTTTTCAATAAATCACTCATGCCCGGTATTTTCCCTAAAATATGAAAAGACTAATATTTGGTACCGATTTTCAAAAGTGGAAAAAAATCAGATGTGTGTAATTATCGAGGAACTGCAATTATCTCCTGCATTCCTAAACTTTTTGAAGCGATAATCAATGAAAAAATGTTTTATCAAGTTAAAAATAGAATCACGAATATGTAACATGGATTTTTTAAGGGTCGCTCGACTAATACAAATTTACATAGAAGCTCTCTATACTGACTTCAGTAAAGCATTTGATCGCATTGATATACCTATGATATTACTCAAACTACAAAAAACAGGAATTGGTCCTGAATTACTCAAATGGCTTGAGTCGTATCTGACTGATCGTCAGTAAATGGTTCGATTTAAAGGGAGGACATCCAACCATGTCCTAGTAACCTCAGGAGTTCCACAAGGTTCTCATCTAGGCCCTCTCTTATTCATTTTATTTGTAAACGATATATCTTTAATTTTAAAACACATAAAAGTTTTGATATATGCCGATGACATGAAGCTATTCCTAGAAATAAAAACTGAGGTAGATATTTGGTATTTCAAGATGAAGCCCTTTGAAACTAAACGTTAATAAATGTGAAGTAATCGCTTTCAGTAGGAAACAAAACACACCAGATATCACAATTAAACTAGGCGATCAAACAGTAGAATGATGCATCAGAATTAGAGATCTGAGAGTAATTTTAGATAAAAAGTTGACTTTCAGCGATCACTATAATACGATAATAGACAGAGCTAATAACATGCTTGCCTTTATAAAACGCTTCAGCTATCATTTTCGCGATCCTTACACGATTGTCCCGGGTTGGCGGTTCAATGCATAGGGCGCTGGTCTTTACAAACCAGTTGTCGTATGTTCGAGCCCCGACCTGGAAGGATTCGTAGTGTCAGTGGAATCGTAGCACTAGCCATGCAATGGTTCTGTACACTCTGAATCGGCTGCAAAGTCTGTTGAAACAGAAGATCAAATTCCACTACAGGAATGTAATACCATGGTTTTGGCTTACACGTAACAGTTCGGCTGAAAAGTTCATATCGTTTAATAGAAACACACATTTTTTTGCCAAAATTCGTTTTTATTATTCAACATAATTGCCATCAGAGGCGATACAGCGATTATAGCGATCTTCCAACTTTTCGATACCATTTTTGTAGTACGATTTGTCCTTTGCCTCAAAATAGGCTCAGTTTCAGCGATTACCTCTTCATTGCTTCTAAATTTTTTACCAGCGAGCATTCTCTTGAGGTCTGAGAACAGGAAAAAGTCACTGGGGGCCAAATCTGGAGAATACGGTGGATGAGGGAGCAATTCGAAGCCCAATTCGTTCAATTTCAGCATGGCTTTCATCGACTTGTGACACGGTGCATTGTCTTGATGAAACAAAACTTTTTTCTTCTTCAAATGAGGCCGTTTTTTTTAAATTTCGTCCTTCAAACGCTCTAATAACGCTATATAATAGTCACTGTTGATGGTTTTTCCCTTTTCAAGGTAGTCGATGAAAATTATACCATGCGAATCCCAAAATACAGACGCCATAACCTTACCGGCCGATTGTTGAGTCTTTCCACGCTTTGGGTTCGGTTCATCGCGTGCAGTCCACTCAGCTGACTGTCGATTGGACTCCGGAGTGAAGTGATGGAGCCATGTTTCGTCCATTGTTATATATCGACGAAAAAAATCGGTTTTATAACAGCTCCAATCACTGCTCAGAATCATCAATTCGTTGTTGTTTTTGATCGATTGTGAGCTCACGCGGCACCCATTTTGCACAAAGCTTTCTCATATCCAAATATTCGTGAATAATATGTCCAACACGTTCCTTTGATATCTTTAGGGTGTCAGCTATCTCGATCAACTTCACTTTACGGTCATTGAAAATCATTTTGTGGATTTTTTTCACGTTTTCATCGGTAACAGCCTCTTTTGGACGTCCACTGCGTTCATCGTCTTCGGTGCTCATATGACCAGTACGAAATTTTGCAAACCACTTACGAATTGTTGCTTCGTCCGGTGCAGAGTCTGGACAACACTTATCAAACCATTTTTTGGTATCGGCGGCACTTTTTTTCATCAAAAAGCAGTGTTTCATCAACACACGAAATTCCTTTTTTTTTTTCATTTTTTTCACAATAACATAAGTAGCTTCACTCAAAATGCAATATCTCACAAACTAATAATCAGACAGCTGTCAAATTTATACACGTATCTTTTGAAGGTTGGTACTAACTGAAAATGGTATGGATTTAATTCTAGTGGCGCCCTCTCATAGAAACGATACGAACTTTTCAGCCGATCTGTTATAAAACATTATATATTGCCTACGTAAGGTCTATACTTGAATTTTGTAGCATTGTTTGGTCCCCATTCTCAATCACTCACTTTCTCACAAGGAACGTATAGAATCAATTCAAAAGCAATTCCTATTATTTGCACTCCGTAAGGTAGGCTGGAGAAGATTTCCTCTACCATCATACAAAGCTCGTTGCATGCTCACTAGAAGAGCGTCGAAAACAATTAATGGTCTTATTCATACATAACATCGTTATACATCGAGTTTATTCATCTGGACTTCTGTCTAAACTTAATTTTTATATACCTTCCCGCCAATTACCGAGCTATATTCTATATAAACCATTATCATACCAACTATGCTAAATTTGGCCCATTAAATCAAATGATGTCAACTTATAATAAGCATTGCGGTGCTTACAATGACGAAAGCCCAGCTCAAACAATATTTCAATTCAATACGACCTAGGTCCTAGAACATAATGCACATGAATGTTTATTTTAGAAAGTATCACATGTATTATAAAATGTAAGCAATGCAATGTAATGGTCTACTATAGTTAAAAAAAATAAATAAATAAATATTCTAGTAGAACATATTTGTTGATAGCTTGGCCTACGAATCTTCACATTAAAAACAACTACAGGCGACGCAAAGAAAAGAAAGCATTTGAAAGATACAACTCCAAGTTAACCATCTTTTTTGGCTCGCATCCGACCCTCAAACATTGTAACGAAAATGTTGTCCCGTATCAATTTGATACATTTCATCGGAACGAACCGAACTCATACAAAGGACAATAGGATAAGATTCCAAAATAATAATTTATAATTACGCACTCGCACATTCGAAACCTCGACAACCAATTTTTTGGTTATGGTAATGGATTTTGTCGGTAACAAGAACAAATTTTCTCATATGTATTGTACTAAAAGGAGTTTCAAAATTGTCATTACAAAAGCAGACTTCATCTTCTACCTTAAATCCTACAACCATCTCTGATACAAAATACTGATACAAAAAGTATCTGTGCTTGTCGAAGAGTATTTTTTTCAAGATAATCTCGATAAGTTTTAACTTAGACAAGCAAACCACGCTTCATTATCAGATATGGCTTATTTTCACAAACTTGGGTTCAAATGAATGTTTTTAAATTTGTGAAACCTATGATTTTGTTGTTTTCATTCCAGAGTTGATGCTTTCAAATTTATGAAACATGAATTCTTTCTTGTTCTTATTCGCGAGTCTAAGATATTTTGAAGATCACCATAATCATAGTTAAGAGAATGTAAATGACTTGAGAAAGGTACCATTAAACCACTGGGTAGACTTAAACTGGTTTTTAGAGTTGTTTAACTCTTTCGGAACTTTGTATGCAATGTGAATAATTAATTTCAAGTTATCAAGAGTTTCAAGTATTAGCCGAATCAGTCTTACCGAAGAGGTATAATCAGGCAAAATCACGGATCAGTGAATTAATGTCACGAAATTCATCCAGAACCATACGTCGGATCACCATCTGATCTTTCGTCGAACTGTCCGTTCGAAATTTTTCTCAAGCATTTTCTAACGAAGGACTTCTTAAGCGGATTCTTAAGATATTTCAATATTACATGAACAATATACAACATACATGTAGTAACACAATAAGTAACATCATGATTATCATCTATTTCCCATTCCCATTGATGATATTCGGAAATTAATTCAGTTAGTTCTTTGTCGTATTAAAGATTATCTGAACCCAAATGGCTAGTTCTTGACTTAAAATACAATCAGATTGATTCGGGTAGTTAACAAAAGCCTGCTTCAACAATTATTCGTTTAAACTCTGATTTATCATTAGTGTTACCTTACCTAACAGCTATAGACCTGGTGTGTCCTTTGCTGTATCAAGCATTCGTCTTTACATAACTCTAATGAGAAAATTGCGCAGAGAACAATCTTCAAAAAGGTGCATACAAACACATGTACATTGACACACACATACATTTTCTGATCCCGTCAAGCTAAGTCAAATTGTATATAATACTATGGGTCTTCGAAGTTCTGATAAAAGTCGGTTTCTCCAGCAGTTCTAAAAACTTTCTATACAAAAAGGCAAAAACCGAAGAGAAAATCGATGGCGATTCTAGATGTATTGATTCAATTCTAATAGCCTAACTGCCTCACGGATTTAATGCATATTTTCAAATACAGGTTTTGCTATCTTATAAATGTTTATTGCTTGTTTCATATGTCTTGGTGAAGCACGTCTATTAAATTGTTTTCAAATGAATATTTAATCCACGTTCTCCAAAACCCAGTCGCGGTGGGATGAAACACGTGCAAATACATCCGGAATTCCTTGTGCGCAGGCAATACCCCACGAAACGATTCCCTGCTGACGTCCAGAATGTGAAAGCGGGCCTCCAGAGTCACCCATGCACATTCCGACTCCACTCGGGCTCAGTGTGCAGATCGTATTGTCATGAACTCGGTTGGCGTTCACTGCACTATGACGGCTACGACAGTCGGCCAGTGAGATAATGTCTACATTAACCCATTGCAGGTGGTTCGGGATTGATCCTGGGTGCTGCGAATGAATGAGCGCTATTAAATGTTGTTTCGACTTTTGGAGTAGATGCCTACTTACCGAAGTTTGTCCCCATCCAGAAGCTTGAGCACTACTCGCTGTATCGACGAAACTAGTTTCCAGCTCGATTGCCCCAATCACTGAGGAGAAAACGAACGGAGTAGCTACCCGAACCAGTGAGATATCGTTAGCCAGACTCAGAGAACTGTATTGCGGATGGTTGATGATACGTTCCGACGCATGCGTAGATCCACCTGCGTTCAGAAGCAGTGAGCCTGCCACAACTATCGTATTTGCTAAAGTTCTTCCGACGGTACAATGAGCCGCCGACATAACCCAGTTAGCGTTGATAATTGAGCCACCACAGAAATGACTGCCAGCCGAAGAACGTAGTGACACCTGATACGGGAATTGACCCTCACTGGCATCTGAGCCTCCTACGATACGGCCACTCCAAGCAGCGTGCTGATCAGGAAGCACACCAGCGAAAGTGGCACCAACCAAACCGAAAACAAGCAACAAACTGAGCCTAGACATCCTGAACGATTGAAGGCAACAGCTAAACGTATTGCTTTTATATTCAATCCTGATCATTCTTTATCAAACGTAAAGTAGCTATTCAAAAGGTTTGTTCATTGCTGATTAACAATCTTACTAGCGATAATGACTCGAGGCATTCAAACACAAATTTGGAATGTACACAAAATCTTTCCGAGGCTTAACTGGTGTGATAAGAACTAAACCCACTTAATATCGCACGTCACTAGAAATTTCCCCAAATAGTCTCCGGAAAAGGGTGCATTTGATAATAATGGCGTAAGCATAAAGGATGACCCCAGATTTATACAGCAAATCGACCGTATTTCGTAAAATGAGCGATGTAGAGACTATGGAAAAAATGCACGGGAAAAATACATATAACCCAACTCAGATTAAACAAAACAGTTTTTAATATGATAGTAAATTTGGATTAAATTTCGAATCTTGTCTACACATACTATCATATACGCGATGAAACCACACTCCCGATCGATCTTCATTTCGTTTTTAAATAAATTCTGAGTTGTGATATTCCAATTAATAAATTTATTTAGATTTGAGATTAAGCACTTATAAAAGATACATAATCTCTCTAACCATAATGATTAACCTATAACAGGTGAACTCGGACACACACACACACACACACACACACACACACACACACACATTTTTCGATGTCGTCGAACTGAGTCGAATGGTATATAACACTATGGGTCTCCGAGGCTCCGTTCGAAAATCGGTTTTTCTAGCAATTCTAATACCTTTCTATAGAGAAACGCAAAAAGCAAAGTCTTGGTATTACATTCCTTTTATGGAATTTGGCCTTTCTGTTTCAACAGACCTCGCAGTCGATTCTTAGCGTACAGAATCATTGCATGACTAGTACTATGGTCCTACTGACACTATGAATCCTTACTGGTCAGGACTCGAACATATGACAACTGGCTTGTAAGACCAACATCGTATGCATTGAACCGCTAACCCGGGTGTAATACCATATCTACCACTACTGTCTTGTCTTGTCTGCTCAAAAGGTCTTGTACAACGTTTGGACAAACATTTACTTTTACAATAAAATCCATTTTTTTCATACCTTCATCCCATTTTTCTTCCTTTGAATGTTTCCGAAGCGCCTACTTTTTAAAGGCACAGTACTTCTCAATTGTCTGTAGTTTCGGTGCGTTCATGGAATTGAAGTTGTATGGCACAAAATTGACCTCAATTGCCTTTAATCACTACAAAAAGTCGAGTAATAACACGGGGCTAACTCCGGTCAGAAATGCGTAGATATTTGAATACCTTGAAAGTCTGGATCCTTCTCAGCACGCCATCAGCAGGAAGTTAGGAGTTATACAATCTACTGTACGTGTTCCAAGTCGGTTCAAAGAACGTTAAACAGATGATCGAAAGGAAAACAGTGGCAAAAACTGATCTCTGAGTGAGAAAAGGATCACAAAAGAGAAATACAATCTTTAAAAAAGAATCCAGTTCTGTAAGAGATGTAGCAAAAAAACTGCAGTTGAGTAAAACTTTCGGGCAGGACGCACAAAAAAGTCGAAGGACTAGACACGTACTAAGCTCATTACGAATGACGTACGTGTAAGCAAACTTTCGATAGCTTCTGGGACTTCTGTTTTTCACTGCTCATCATAAGTTTGATATCCCATAAAACGTTAGAAATCACATGCCAAAGTTTACCCAAATATACATGATTTGGCAAACAATTTGCTCATGCGAAAAACCGGAGCACTCCATTTGTGACAACCGGGACGATAATCGGGCAGATAAACATGAAAGAATGCCTCCAAAAGTATCTACATCCACATTTAAGGTCAAACAATGATCCTACGCTTCTCTGACCGGAGTTAGTCTCGTGTAATAGTTCGGAGAACATTTTGGAGTAGTTAAAGGCTAATGAAGTCAATTTTGTGCCGTACGACTTCAACTTTATTAAAACATATATGAAGAAAAACATGGAAAAAATCAATGTTTTTCCAAACGTTGTAAAAGACCCGGCAAGTACATATTATGTAATAGTAGAAAAAGTATTCAAATTGAATGAAATGATCATGGAAAAAGTTAAATAATATCTTTGATTTGATTTCCAGAAAGTTTGGGTAAATTTCAGAAAGAAATGGGTAAATTTCGCTGAATATTTCCTTGTGGCGCAATTTGGCTGTATACAAAAGTAAATTTAATTAATTTACAATTTACTGTATACAGAAGTAAATTGTCAAACCTTGCACAACGAATCTATTAAGCATAAAAAACAGAAATTATGTAGAAAGTTTAGTTTAAACTGCTCAATATTTGACACAGAAAAAATTTAGCTTCATTCTATGCCATAGTTCTTTTTTCTTATGTCAGATCGAAGATACATTTGATATAAAACTTTAACTTTCGTTTAAATAGATTTCGCAACCGATGTTCAGCTTCCAGGTTCGGATTCGTACATACGACAGCTAGATCTCCCATCCCATCCAATATATTAAATGCATTTCTGTTCTAAGTGATTTACGCTAGCCTGTGCAGCACTACCGCGATTTTAAAATGTCCTTGCTTCCGCTGCTACACTGAATGAACATGCATCCTACTTTGTTGGATACAGCAACAGTTGGCTTTTGAAAAATGTATGTTTCCAATACCTGGAAGTATCTCATCTATCGAATCCGGGCCCAGCCTCTATAGCACAACCGGTTCGTATTACTTGTTCCCAATGTATCCTTATTACAGTAGCTCATGCTATTCGCTTGCAGTATAGCACTTTTTACTGTAGGAAATTAAATGATGTTCTTCTCACAGCTTCGAGAGTACTTCCATTACATCATTGATAGCCATCTAATAATTTCAGTCTTTGATTCAAAATTATTTTGTTAAACATTCACATCTCTGTAGATGTAAATAACAAAGATCAAAATGATAACAAATTAAACCATCATATCTTCTTGTCTAGATGTTTCTGTGCTGTCATATCGATACTTGATATTTTCTTGATATTTCATCGAAAGAATCAAGAAATTGTACAATATCTTTTTGGCATCAAAATTTGTTATTATATATTACTTCGTTATTGATGAGTTATTCCAATTTCATTGATTTCAATTTATCCAGTACTTCTATCTTAAAATAAAATATTATTAAATAAACTGCATCAGAATCAGATAAGATAAATGCTTATGAAGTAATTCTAATCTGAATGCTATATCTTTTTCTCTTGCTTTGATATTACAGTTACAGAGTTTTCTATTTTGTTGCTGTTTTTTCATGCAGACTTTAAATTTTATTATTAAAACCGAACATCTCAATGGTAGAAATTAACATTATTTAGTTTGAAATAAGAGCTAAAATATCAAAAATCATTACAAAGTGTGCATAGCAACAAAATATAAAATTCTGTCATTGTAATATCACACCAAGAACAAAATATTTATCGATGACGAATTTTTCAGTTCTTTTATATTCTAGCATTCAGATTAAAATAATATCATAAGTATATCTCTTTTCCGATTCTGATGCAGTGTATTCAATAGTTTTACCTTTAGAACTTTAGAAAAATTTTCCGAGGCCCGGAGGGCCGAATGTCATACACCAATCGATTCAGCTCGAAGAACTGAGCAAATGTCCGTGTGTGTGTCTGTATGTGTGTTGTCAACTGAGAGGTCGAGATCTCAGAGATGGCTGGACCGGTTTTGATCAAACTAGTCGCAAATGAAAGGTCTCCCCGTCACCCTGAACGCAATTGAATGGTTTTGAGATCGGATGTTTACTTTTTGAGTTATACGAAGTTTTATGTCAAAATTTTCAGTTCACAATTGACCTTGAAAACAGAATATATTTTCAGACTTAGATTCCGCACGGTAATACCTATCCAACAAACCATAGATCCGTCCATTTATAACGGAGATATCGGAATTTTTGGGTACGCGACTTTTTCCCCTATTCCAGCAGTAAAAGTTTTGAGCGCTGTCTGGTAAAGAAATGCTTGGGAGCAACATAAAACACGATTGTTATACTGTTACATACATTTGTTTCTAAGTACCCAAAAGACTGTGTACAACATGATATTTTGCCTCGGGCCGATTTTAGCACGGTTCGTTTTTGGCAACATAATCGTTCGAACATGCCATATGTAAACCAGATGATGGCGGAATTTTCTAGTTAAAGGTATTCCATAATTATATTGATTTAAACTACGTACAGCAATAAATGCTGGAAGAACATAACAGCCATATACCATTCGAATCAGTTAGTCGAGATCAGCAAATGCTTGTGTGACAAATAATTTCACTAAATTTTTTTCGGAGATGACTGAATCGTTAAATGCTAAAATGTTGCATATGTTATTGGTTTTCATAATCAACAAAAAACTACAAGGATCAGCCCCATGGGGTTGATCGAGCCATTGATGTGGAACAAGGCAACCAAAATTTCTAATGATCGACATTTTCAATTAATCGTCACACTTTTGAATTTGCAAATGCACGAGAGTCTGCTTAGATTGATCTTTATTAGGAACCAACACCGAACACGCGAACCCAGAATATAAACTCTATTTGTTGTGATTTGTATTTGTTTTATAGCCGACGGAATTACATCAATATCCCAAATGTATGCAATTATATGTTTATGTGCGATACGGATATCGATTTTTAAGCTTCTCTTCACCAAGCTTGTGTTCAAGTTTTGTATGCAAGCAGTTATTTTGTAGCGTTTCTCTACCATTACTACCATTCTGCGATTTCGGTATAAGCGATAAAGTTTTTCTCATTATTAATCGAGTTCATTTTATATAAATTGAAAATCAATAAATTTCCTGACGAATATTTAATAGAAAAACCAGTTTTAATCTACCTAGTATGTACTGTAATGATGCCCTTTTCATATTATTCATTTTCTCTTATATATTACAGCAAAAATTAATCGAAATACTACAATTTAAAAAAAGTTGAGATGAGAAAGGCAAAAAATAATTTTCTTTGCCTCCTTATCCAAACCTGTCGCAGCTCGCTTCAATCACACCGACGACATCGCACCCTACCGAACCCTGCCGCACCATACCAATTCTTACCAATTCTTTCGCGCGGTGCATACGCGCGCGTATACAAAAAATCAAATATTTCAAAAACCCTATTGTATGTATGTATGTATGTGTGAAGCCACCATCAGTTCAAGGCATTACCAGTGGATGCAGGTAGACTTACAGTAGATCCGAATTTGATTATCAGATAACTTTCATATTACTGCTGTTAAGAAGGCCAAAATGGACTTTGAGGACTCGGCGCCTTCCAGCAATAACATCCGGCCATATAATAAAAGAATTCGCTGTACCAGCTTAAACCTGCCTGATGGTTTGTTTGTTAGAAGGGTGCGTCTTACTCATTTCAGACCTTCTGGGGAAAACACACAGCTTTCGCCTGTGAATCGGGTTGACATTTCACTCCTTCATCCAGTCATTCACTTGTAAGATACCCTGATGCACTCCCATCCCTCTTCCCTTACAATGTACTTGAGCATAGTATTATATAATGTAACATAATACACTTTAATATAATTTCCGGCAGTATAATACAATAAAACACAATATAGTATAAAACGGTGCAAAATCGTATGGTACAGTGTATTATAGTCTACTATAATATTTTATGATGAATATAATAGTATCATAATGTTATGTGACATAATATAGTAAAATATACCATAATATATTATAATATAGTTTGGTCACTATACGACACTGAATATAATAAAATATTATTATGCATAAAATATAAAAATGTAATACATCACAATGCAATATAATACACTTATAATTGTGTATTAAAAAATGCATTACAATACTAAATAAAACAATACCAAACATTGTACCATAATATAGTATAATATAGTACAATGTAATATAATATAATACCACAAAATATGACGTAATATAATATGATACAATTTAATAATGGTAACAATAGTAATAATAATAATAATAGTAATAAAAATAATAATAATAATAATAATAATAATAATAATAATAATAATAATAATAATAATAATAATAATAATAATAATGATAATAATAATAATAATAATAATAATAATAATAATAATAATAATAATAATAATAATAATAATACTAATAATAATAATAATAATAATAATAATAATAATAATAATAATAATAATAATAATCATAATAATAATAATACTAATAATAATAATAATAATAATAATAATAATAATAATAATAATACTTATATACTACAAAATAATATAATATAACATAATATAGTAAAATATATTTTAATTTAATATAATATAATACAATGTCATACAATATAATATATTATAAATCAATATATAAAATAACAGTTACTGTAGAGTGTCAGTTATGCTCTTCTATCTTCGCAGTACTGCAGGAAGTAGAATATTTCTCTTCTAATAAGAATAATAATATCCACATCTATAAAAATAATATATGTTATTATTATTGATGACAAATTAATAATACTAACAATAAATATAATAATGAAAATAATAAAAAAACAACATAATATAGTACAATGAATTATATAATAAATAATAGAATGAATAAAACACAACAGGAACCAGTGAGGACCAAGCTTACCTTGTGATGACCTTGATCTTTAGTTAAAATTTACTTTAAAAATGATAACTTATAAGGAAAACAAATTTATATTTTGCGCAGAGGTACGTAGTACTACTCATAATAAACCCTATAATATAATATAATATAATATAATATAATATAATATAATATAATATAATATAATATAATATAATATAATACAACATAATGCAATACAATATAACATAATATAATAGAATACAATATAATATAATATATTATAATATAATACCATATAATATGATATAATGCAATGCAGTATAATACCATACAACATAGTATATAATAACATAAAATAGTGTAAGCCGATAATATGTGAAATTATATGCTATGATACAATATAACAGTTAATGTCGCAGTGTAAGTTACGCTCTTCTAATAATAATAATAATAATAATAATAATAATAATAATAATAACAATAATAATAATAATAATAATAATAATACATGATGTAATAAACAACAGAATTATATGTTTTTTTTTTTTTTTTTATTCAATATTATAATACAATTTTAAGGCACACTGCTTAAGCTCTAAGATGCCAAGGGTATTTACTAATCTTAATTACGACTATATTAAAACTAGAATAGTATCATTATGTAATGCCGGTGAATTGGATATTGCATGAGGGTCTCCCATATGGCGTTTGCAAATGTCCATGTTGGCCGCATCCTTCGGTCCGTGTGGGTCCGCGGGAAACACCCCCAGGCTACGAAGGCCCGGCGGGTGGCCCGCATGCTGGTCATCGTCTGGAGCGTAGGACCGTAGGCGGTGATGGTGATGTTACGAAGAGATGAGAAAATAAAAAAGTAAATATTGTGAAAACCGAGGTAAATAGGGGGTATGGAAACAAAATGTCTGAAAACTACAGAGATCTAATTAGTTGCCATCGAGATGGTGAAGAGACATGGAAGGGGGGAACGAAAAGTTAGTGACAAAAAAAGATCTTGTTAGTTCCAATGAAGATGGTGGACAGGGACGGTGATCGAGAGAATCGGGCGGATGTTAGTGTCGAACCTGTAGGTGGAGATTATACTTTCTGAGCGAGGTATAACAGATTACACTTGGATATTAATGTGTTTGAGGTACTGGTATATAAGAAGCATATAAGAGATATCCCGACTAGCCAACACATCTCGGACCGGAACTTCAGGTGGTCTACCTCGGGCCCTTAGGGAGTCCTTTAATAAAGACCTGGCGTCACGATACTCCGTACACGTCCATACGACATGCTCGATGTCCTGATAACCGTCACCACAAGCGCAGAGACCGCTCTCCACGATTCCAATACGCCGGAGATGCGCGTTGAAAGTGTAATGGTTTGACATGAGCCGAGACATTACACGAATGAAGTCACGACTCACGTTCATCCCCCTGAACCAAGGTTTCGTCGATACCCTAGGGATAATGGAATGCAGCCATCGTCCCAGTTCGCCATTGCTCCATGAAGTTTGCCAACTTTCGAGAGTTTTCTGACGAGAGATACTGAAAAATTCATTGAAGCAGATTGGTCTTTCATAAATATCACCTTCTAATGCGCCCACCTTAGCCAATGAGTCTGCCTTTTCATTGCCTGGAATGGAACAATGCGAAGGGACCCAGACTAACGATATTAAATAAGACCGTTCAGATAAAGTTCTCAAATGTTCCCGTATTTTCCCCAGGAAATATGGGGGATACTTTCCTGGCTTCACTGCGCGGAGAGCTTCTATTGAACTTAGACTGTCCGTGACAATGAAGTAATGGTCTTTGGGCAAGGTTTCAATGATCTCGAGGGTGTACTGAATAGCAGCTAATTCTGCGACGTAGACTGAAGCCGGATCACTGAGTTTGTACGAAGCGGTGATGTTCTGATTGAAGATTCCGAAGCCTGTGGACCTGTTGATGTTTGATCCGTCAGTGTAAAACATCTTTTCACAGTTGACTGTTCTAAATTTATTATAAAAAATATTTGGGGCCACTTGAGGGCGCACGTGATCCGGAATTCCACGAATTTCTTCTCTCATGGATGTGTCGAAAAACACAGTAGAATTAGTAGTATCCAAGAAATGAGCACGGTTGGAAACAAACGAAGAAGGATTAATATTCTGAGCCATGTAATCAAAATACAAGGACATAAAACGGGTCTGAGAATTGAGTTCGACAAGCCTTTCGAAGTTTTCAATCACCATCGGATTCAAGATATCGCATCGGATTAGCAATCGATATGAGAGATCCCAGAATCGGTTTTTCAACGGTAAGACGCCCGCGAGCACTTCGAGACTCATCGTATGAGTCGACTGCATGCAACCTAAGGCAATACGCAAACAACGATACTGAATTCTTTCCAGTTTAATGAAATGGGTGTTCGCGGCGGATCGGAAGCAGAAGCATCCATATTCCATTACGGACAATATCGTTGTTTGGCACAGCCTGATCAGGTCTCCTGGGTTTGCACCCCACCAAGTTCCGGTTATTGTGCGAAGAAAATTGATTCTCTGCTGGCATTTTTGTTTCAGATACCTAATGTGACATCCCCAGGTGCCTTTGGAGTCGAACCAGACCCCGAGATATTTAAATGTGAAGGCCTGAGCTATGGTTTCACCCCCTAGTTGAAGCTGTAATTGTGCTGGTTCTCGCTTTCTTGAAAATACGACCAGCTCAGTTTTCTCCGTAGAGAACTCGATACCCATTTGAAGAGCCCATGTCGACAAGTTGTCGAGGGTATCTTGTAATGGTCCTTGGAGATCGGTAGCTTTGGGTCCTATAATGGACACAACGCTGTCGTCGGCAAGTTGTCTTAGCGTGCAAGATGTGTTGATACATTCATCAATGTTGTTTACGTAAAAGTTGTATAAAAGGGGGCTTAAGCATGAGCCCTGAGGAAGACCCATGTAACTGAATCGTATTGTCGACAAATCACCATGTGCAAAATACATGTGTTTCTCGGACAATAGATTATGTAAAAAGGTGTTCAAAACCGGCGAAAGACCATGCTGGTGCAGCTTCTTAGATAGGATATTTATAGAAACTGAATCAAAAGCCCCCTTGATATCTAGAAATACTGATGCCATTTGTTCTTTACGAGCAAATGCCATTTGAATTTCGGTTGAGAGCAACGCAAGACAATCGTTCGTTCCTTTACCCCTGCGGAAGCCGAATTGTGTATCTGAAAGTAACCCATTAGTCTCGACCCAATTGTCTAGACGGAAGAGAATCATTTTTTCGAACAACTTCCGGATACAGGAAAGCATAGCAATCGGCCGATACGAATTGTGATCGGAGGCTGGTTTCCCAGGTTTTTGAATGGCGATAACTCTCACTTGTCTCCAGTCGTGTGGAACAATATTACCCTCGAGGAGCTTGTTAAACAAATTCAGCAAGCGCCTTTTGGCAGAGTCAGGAAGATTTTTCAACAAGTTGAATTTAATTCTGTCTAACCCCGGGGCCTTATTGTTACACGACAAGAGCGCAAGTGAGAACTCTACCATCGAAAACGGTGTTTCGTTTGTATTCGAAGTCGCGGCGCGGGATATCTTCTGTTCCGGAACAGAATCAGGACATACTTTTTTAGCGAAATCGAATATCCAGCGGTTAGAATATTCCTCGCTTTCGTTCGTTGTGTTTTGGTTGCGCATTCGTCGGGCTGTGTTCCAAAGAGTGCTCATCGATGTTTCTTTTGTTAATCCGTCAACAAACCGTCGCCAGTAACCTAGTTTCTTTGCTTTAACTAAGTTCTTCATTTGCTTATCTAGCGCTGCGTAATTTCTATAATTATCAGGTGTTCCATATTTTCTGAACTTTTTGAATGCTAAAGATCTTTCCGCATTCAGTGATGAGCACTCTTTGTCCCACCACGGGTTGGGAGGACGAATGTTAGTATTCGCGCCGGGTATACGTTTCGTCTGAGCTTGAATCGCAGTGTCGAGAATCAAGCCAGCCATAAACGTATACTCTTCCTCCGGAGGAAGTTCTTGTGTTGTTTCTAGTTTCTCAGATATCGATATTGCGTAGCATTTCCAATCAATATTTCGTGTGAGGTCATACAAAACATTAATTGTTTCCGATGGTCTTAATCCGCTGGCGATTGAAATTACGATAGGCAGATGATCGCTACCGTGGGGATCAGGGATTACCTTCCACGTGCAATCCAACCGTAGCGATGTCGAGCAGAGGGATAAGTCCAGCGCACTTGGTCTTGCTGGTGGTGCGGGAATTCGTGTCATTTCTCCCGTATTCAAGATTGTCATATTGAAGTTGTCGCAAATATCATGGATCATAGTTGATCTGTTATCATCATGAAGACAACCCCATCCCGTACCGTGAGAGTTAAAGTCTCCTAAAACTAACGTCGGTGCGGGAAGAAGTTGCATGATACTGCTGAGCCAGTGGTACCCAACTGAGGCTCTAGGGGGAATATAGATGGAAGCAATACAAAGGTCCTTGCCTTTAATTGTGACATGACATGCGACAACTTCAATACCTGATATCGAGGGGAGGTTAATTCGAAAGAAGGAATAGCACTTTTTGATCCCCAAAAGTACTCCTCCGTAGGGATTATCTCGATCCAGGCGAATAATGTTAAAATCGTGGAAGTTTAGTGATACATCAGAAGTTAACCAAGTTTCGCACAATGCAAATGCGTCACATTTCAGATTATTTACTAAGTATTTAAAAGGATCTATTTTCGGGATGATACTTCTACAGTTCCACTGTAAAACAGTGATCGAATCCTTGACCTCGTTCGAAAAATTAGCCATCGAAGGAAACGATTGCTGAGAGGAGGGGCCATTTTGCAGTCAGCTGCATCAAAAACATTTTAACTTTTGGCAGGAAAGTCATCAAAATACCTTTTAGGGGGTCAGAAATGTTGAAGACGGAAAATATAAAGTCCACAATGTCACTGAATTTTACAAGTCCAGCACTTGATGTGTTTTCTGGTTCCTTGGGGACTTTCGGGGTTTTGGGTGTCCCCGGAAGTGTTGGATATTCTTTCTCCGATTTCAAGTCTCCGGAACTAGGAGCTTTTGGCTTCTTCTTTTCGTTTTTTTTACCAACACTTCCTTCTGCTGTTACTTTTGGAGGGCCTTCAAGAGATATCTTCGAACCCTTTCTAGGGAGTTTAGGAGATGATATATTTTTCCTCTTCCTAAAACTACGAGGGACAGTTGAAGATGTACCTTCTTGAGGATCGTCAGAGTCGCAATCGTCCGTAGACAAACAGGTGTAGGGGTTCTGTTCAGGTGGTGTGGCGATTTTCAGCATTTCTGCGAACGAGCGGTTTGATCGTTGCTTGAGAGATCGTTTCAAATGATCTCCACGCAATTTATACGCAGAACATGCTGTGAGGTCATGCGGGGCCGCCCCACAATAAAGACACTTTTCAATGTTTCTGTCGCAAGCGCCATCCGCATGACTCTCTCCACACTTCGAGCAGCGGGGTCGATTTCCACAATGGGAAGCTGTGTGTCCTAGTTGTTGACAACTAGTGCAATTCATTACCCGTGGTACGAAAAGTCGTACAGGTAGACGAACCCTGGCCAGGAGAACGAATTTCGGCAAAGCCGAGCCGGAGAAGGTCACCCGATACGAGTCCGAGTGGGGATAAGACTTTGTCCCATCCGCGGCGATCGATACTGAATGCAAACGTTTGCAGTCCAGTATCTTGACATTCTTAAGCAAGGGATCTTTAAAACATCCGACCCCATGTTTGAGAATGTCCTCGCATGTCAGACTTGGATCCGTGATCACTCCGTCTATCTCGACTTCGCGAGCTGGTATGTAGACGCGGTAGTCCCGCGTAAAGTGGTCGTTTCGAGCGATCTCATTAGCATGTTTCAGACTGGTCAACGAGACCCTGAGCTTATCGGGACGAATTTTTGAAATAGATTTCAATGTTGCATATTTCGACTCCAAGTCTTTAGATATTTTCAAAATATTAAGCGGTTTATTCTTCTCTTTGGTCCGAAAATAAACCACATAAAGGCCGGCCGAGGGTGAAGGCTCTTCGGGATACTGTTTAACCCGGTGAGTTTTACTATTTGGGGCAGATTTAAAATCTGTTTCCATTTTATCTTCGGGGGACAGGGGAGAATTTAATGGACTTGCCATAGCGCGGTTGAGGTTCCGCGCAAATTATAGGGGGAGTCAAAATATAAGACGATAAAGGGACACGAAGGGAAAAAATATTATACTTAGCTAATGATCCGTAGCAACTCGGCCGCTGAGGCCAAGCGTTAGTTACAACGACCTCCGAGAATAAATATGCACACAGCACCGGTTCACGGCACCACACTAAACGTCGATTCACTGTTCTTATTGTTTTAACACAATAGCACCCGGCACTGTCTAACGGTATTTATTGTTTATACTGTATTGATCTACCGCACAAGCTCACGACAAAAGATCTGATATTAAATGACCTTGAAACGGATTAGAATGGATTAACGCACTGCTGCTCTAATGCAAACTACCATCCGATCGATACGACGGTCACGAAAGGAATGACCTTAGAATTATATGTTGTAATATACTATGATAAACACTGCACTTTAGGATGGGCTTCAACCTACAAGCCATTTCGCACCCTCTCATTCTGCTACTAACGCAGAAGGCGATAGCACCCAGTCGACGCCGTTCTATTGACCAAATGTCATCATAGACGCTCGGGGAGGCATGAGATAGGGACTTGTGAGGATTTAGTTATCTCACCATTTGACGACCAAATATTTCAAAAACCCTATTTGAGCACAAAATTTTTTTTTTTGATTATAAAAACCAATAACATATGCAACATTTTAGCATTTAACACAAACAAACATTGCGTGAAGAAGGTACTTTAATATCGAATTCTTTGGAAAATTTAAGTAGAAATTTTAGTAAAATTGAACATTTTTAAACAATTTTCTCGTCATTCTATGACAAAAATAGTTGTTTATCCATTTGCAAAGTTTCGTATAATTCTAAAGAGAACTTGAGTATCAGGAAGCATTACAATGAAAAGGTATATAAATGTTAATGTAACTATTGCACGAACATGTTCGTAGATACTGATACTACAAAACAATAACACTTATTGTAAAATCGGTAACCTCGTGAAAAAAGGGGGGGGGGGTGGTTGCGAGCTTCAGAAACTTTTACTCATCATAACTAATTTTGATGCTAAACAGATATTGTACAATTTCTTGATTCCTTAGATAAAATATCAAGAAAATATTAGCACAGGAACATCAATACATGATATAATGGTAAAGTTTGTTATTATTTTGATCTTAGTTTGTTATTTACATCTACCCGAAAAAGTAATTAAGTAAGCAAATATTTCTCTTTTTTATATAAAAATGCAATGACTGTGGAAACTGCCTTTTGAATCGAGCTTTATCTATCATTCGACTCAGAAATTCAAATGGATGGTCTTACAGTCCAATAAAAAAAAATAAAAAATTATATCCGGATCTGACTTCTGGTTCCGGATTTACAGGATGACATGAGTAAATAATATCGGGGGCCTATTCTGATTAGTAACTATGAACTGGTTAAAATTAGTAACTATGAACTGGTTAAAATATTCGTATGATCTATAGATGCTAATAGTTGATAGTCAAAGACTCAAAGATAGATGGTAGATAGTCGTTGATGATTGATGGTCATTTTGGTTGCATCGATCTTAGGTTTCCGGTTGGATAGAAGAATGGAACGAGTGAGTGAGTTAAAAAAATGAAAGCTTGAATAATTGAATAAGTGAACGAGCTAATGAAATTGAAGTTGACTATTATATGTTTGATAGAAGCATGCAAACAGTTAATACAGCATAACATGGCTACATATAACACGATATATTGAACGCTAATTAATCAACCCACCACAGATACTCATACCAAAAAGCTTTGTGGTCAATATCACAGTTAGACCCTAGCTTGCTACAGTGACAACACAATAAAAAAAAACATATCTATCGTTGCTTTGACCAATCGCATCAGTTTATCTGGAAAACCGTATTCGTGCAATATCTGCCATAGCTGTTCTCGATCGATTGTGTCGTATGCCGCTTTGAAATCAATGAATAGGTGATGCGTGGATACGTTGTATTCACGAAACTTCTGGAGTACTTGTCTTGTCGCGAATATGTGATCCGTAGTGGCGCGGGCTCCAGTAAATCCCGCTTGGTAACTGGTCATTGCCCGCGGCTTTGTCGTTCATCTGCTTACCGATCTCCTACTTATCTCTGACAGATCAGGTGCTGGGAATCTAACAGTTCGGCTGAAAAGTTCGTATCGTTTAATAGAAACACACATTTTTTTCCCAAAATTCGTTTTTATTATTCAACATAATTGCCATCAGAGGCGATACAGCGATTATAGCGATCTTCCAACTTTTCGATACCATTTTTGTAGTACGATTTGTCCCTTGCCTCAAAATAGGCCTCAGTTTCAGCGATTACCTCTTCATTGCTTCTAAATTTTTTACCAGCGAGCATTCTCTTGAGGTCTGAGGACAGAAAAAAGTCACTGGGGGCCAAATCTGGAGAATACGGTGGATGAGGGAGCAATTCGAAGCCCAATTCGTTCAATTTCAGCATGGTTTTCATCGACTTGTGACACGGTGCATTGTCTTGATGAAACAAAACTTTTTTCTTCTTCAAATGAGGCCGTTTTTTTTTAAATTTCGTCCTTCAAACGCTCTAATAACGCTATGTAATAGTCACTGTTGATGGTTTTTCCCTTTTCAAGGTAGTCGATGAAAATTATATCATGCGAATCTCAAAATACAGACGCCTTAACCTTACCGACCGATTGTTGAGTCTTTCCACGCTTTGGGTTCGGTTCATCGCGTGCAGTCCACTCAGCTGACTGTCGATTGGACTCCGGAGTGAAGTGATGGAGCCATGTTTCGTCCATTGTTATATATCGACGAAAAAAATCGGTTTTATTTCGATATAACAGCTCCAAACACTGCTCAGAATCATCAATTCGTTGTTGTTTTTGATCGATTGTGAGCTCACGCGGCACCCATTTTGCACAAAGCTTTCTCATATCATTTGGATTCGTGAATAAAATGTCCAACACGTTCCTTTGATATCTTTAGGGTATCAGCTATCTCGATCAACTTCACTTTACGGTCATTGAAAATCATTTTGTGGATTTTTTACACGTTTTCATCGGTAACAGCCTCTTTTGGACGACCACTGCGTTCATCGTCTTCGGTGCTCATATGACCAGTACGAAATTTTGCAAACCACTTACGAATTGTTGCTTCGCCCGGTGCAGAGTCTGAATAACACTCATCAAGCAATTTTTTTGGTATCGGCGGCACTTTTTTTCATCAAAAAGTAGTGTTTCATCAACACACGAAATTCCTTTTTTTCCATTTTTTTTCACAATAACAAAAGTAGCTTCACTCAAAATGCAATATCTCACAAACTAATAATCAGACAGCTGTCAAATTTATACACGTATCTTTTGAAGGTTGGTACTAACTGAAAATGGTATGGATTTAATTCTCGTGGCGCCTTCTCATAGAAACGATACGAACTTTTCAGCCGACCTGTTATGTCAATAATTTCGGTAAATGCTAATTATCTGTCAGATGCAAAATACTGAGATTTTTGGATGCTATAAACTTTGGATGTGCATTTCGTTCAGATCCGGTCTTCTATTCGCAGGTCAAAACTGTATGTGATAGTATTGAAACATAACGATTATTTTATGCAATGTTGCTCGAATATCAAAAATACAACGAATGCCAATGATCATCACTCGCTTCCCTTCGCCTTTGTTCAATAATCGTTATGACATTCGGACTTGTCCGTATATTCGGGCGCGAACGAAGCCGACGCTGCTTCGTTGCTCGCACGAATATCTATTTCTTGCAGTTGTTATTCGCATTGAACATAAACCCGAATGACTTAACGCGAATATGGAACGAATATTCATACAGCGATCATCGCCAAACCTAATTCGCGCGCGTCTTTGAAACAAGCAAATTAAGACGTTTCCCCCCGCACTATTACCATAGTCTTATGTGCATGTAATGAACCATATTCCAGCACTCTCCCATTGCTGCTACCCAACGAGATATGATGAATTTATTAGATGAAGAATGCTTCGCGAAGAATGGAAACCAACGATCATCGCAGTGACGCTATTCGAACCAATTCGAAGAATAACATAAATGAACGAATGTATAAAACGAACATGCACGATGTATACCAGCAGCGAAGAATGTATTAGTATATTCGGGTTCTCTACGATTATTGCTTATTCATTTTCACCCTTCTCTCTTTCGTGCAGTGAATAGTTCAACGTTGTTCGAGACTGGCATATTCGAAGACAGTATAATCACAGCGAGGATGCGTGAATGAATTAGTTACACGAAGAATATTTGCAACATTGATTTTATGGTAATATTGGAAACGGCTCAGAATAGCAGGCTGTTTTTGATTAAAAGATTCAATTTCAGCGACTGTTGGAAAACTGTTTGTTTTAGTTTCCATGCCATCATGTTCATCTTCGCGTATCTTATATCAACGCAATTTGTTTCATGTCATAATCTATATTCTTTCACATTCTCATTCATATTCATTCAACTACATAATTGATGCAAATGGAGTTTTCACACAATGCAACCGTTTTCGTTTTTATAAACAGTCGATTCAATTCAGTAGTAAAATTGTTTCATTTACTGGTCTTTAATACAGGATAATAGAATGAAAATGACCAAAACTATTTACTAATATCTACTTGTAAAGGTCTACTTTGCATTGGACTAACTTAATCTGCTTCATACTTCTAGACGCTTAATAGCACTCAATTCAGATAAACTGGACGTTCATGCATCCGGACCAAAGTTGTGATCGCCAAAAAAAACTTTCATTCAAAGTGTTAACTCTCTAACTTAAAATTGAATCGTACTCGACGGCAGCCGCTGAACAAACAAACCCCACCCAAGCTTCATCAAACAAGATTATTAACAAACTAATCTCAAACACTGAACCGTCCGCATTGTAGGTGGTAATTTGCACAGATTTAACCAACTTTCAGCAACAGCAGTGTGCTTCCAGTGCTGCTGTGTAAAGGCATCCAGGAACAAAAGCTTACTGCATATATTTGAGTTAAAATTGGGAAAACTTTGCATCAACTTACTCCATCGTAGAATAATCTACCAAATAAATGTAGACAACACGAACTCTGTCAGATGGCTCCTCCGCTATTTGCATTTATCGGCCGTACGGCCGTCGGTAATGGTAAATTTCGTAACGAACGATTCGACTCCAACTGGAGCGAGCTATTGACAGAAGAAACATTGAAAAGTCCGTTAAAAAACGGAAACTGTTCTCATTCTGAATCAGTTTGTCAACGGAAAACGTGTGGCCGAATCGTTGATTTATATTTAATTAGTTCTCTGATACCCATGACTATGGAATTGTTTATTCTATTACCCGCCATAAAAAGGGACATTGTTGTAAGTATAACCGTTTAAGGAAACCCATTTCCCACATCTATTGGTGAGTGAAAAGTGATTTTTTTTTTTCATAAAATATATTTATTAAGGCACAATGCGTTAGCTCTATGATGCCAAAGGCATTTTGTAATAATAAGAATTGTGTAGGTGCTGGCCTCTCATGTTTTACTGGTGACGTTGCTACTCAATGGTAGTGGCCGTATGCTTGTCCGTATGGGTCCACGGAAGACACCCCCGAGTCAAAGACTCGGCCAGTGGCCCGCGTGCTAGTTATCGACAGGAGTGGTCCTCCGTTCTTGGAATCAGCCAGGTGACGTGAAAATGTATCAAAAATTGCTGCATCCTTCAGTGGGTCCGCGGAAAACACCCCCAGGCTGCAAAGACCTGGCGGGTGGCCCGCATGTGAATCATCGACTGGAGCGGCTTTCCGTGGCAATGATGGTGATGTTGCCGAATGGTATGAAGAAAAAAAAATAGAGAAGTAATTGTTGTGGAAAACGGATTGTTAAAGGAGGGTATGGGAACGAAATAACTAATAACTACAAATATTTAGTTAGTTGACATCGAGATGGTGAAGAGACTGGGGAAAGGGGAGCGAAAAGTTAGTAACAGCAAAAAGATCTTGTTAGTATCGATAAAGATGGTAGACAGCCGGGGGATTGGGAGAATCGGGCGGATGTTAGTGTCGAACCTATAGGTGAAGAGTATTCTTAGTCTCGAAAAGAGTAAGGAAAACTTTCTATGCCAAATACAACGGATCACACTTGTATATTAATGTGTTTAAGGTATTGGTAAATGAGAAGCATATAGGAACTATCCCGACTCGCCAACACATCCCGAACCGGAACCTCAGGCGGTCTACCTCGGGCCCTAAGGGATTCCAGAAGCTCCGACCTGGCGTCACGATACTCTACGCACGACCACACGACATGCTCGATGTCCTGATAACCGTCGCCACAGGTGCAGAGACTGCTCTCCACGAGCCCAATACACCGGAGATGTGAGTTGAATGTATAGTGATTTGACATGAGCCGTGACATAACGCGAATGAAATCACGACTCACGTTCATCCCCTTGAACCAAGGTTTCGTCGATACCTTAGGGATAATGGATTGTAGCCATCGTCCCAGTTCGTCATTCGTCCATGAAGTTTGCCAACTTTCGAGAGTTTTCTGACGAGAAATACTGAAAAATTCATTGAAGCAGATTGGTCTTTCATAAATATCACCTTCCAATGCGCCCACTTTAGCCAATGAGACTGCCTTTTCATTGCCCGGAATGGAACAATGCGAAGGGACCCAGACTAACGATATTAAATAAGACCGTTCAGATAAAGTTCTCAAATGTTCCCGTATTTTCCCCAGGAAATATGGGGGATACTTTCCTGGCTTCATTGCCCGGAGAGCTTCTATTGAGCTTAGACTGTCCGTGACAATGAAGTAATGGTCTTTGGGCAAGGTTTCAATGATCTCGAGGGTGTACTGAATAGCAGCTAATTCTGCGACGTAAACTGAAGCCGGATCACTGAGTTTGTAAGAAGCGGTGATGTTTTGATTGAAGATGCCGAAGCCTGTGGACTCGTTGATGTTTGATCCGTCAGTGTAAAACACCTTTTCACAGTTGACTGTTCTAAATTTATTATAAAAAATATTTGGGGCCACTTGAGGGCGCACGTGATCCGGAATTCCACGAATTTCTTCTCTCATGGATGTGTCGAAAAATACAGTAGAATCAAAAGTATCCAAGAAATGAGCACGGTTGGAAACAAACGAAGAAGGATTAATATTCTGAGCCATGTAATCAAAATACAAGGACATAAAACGGGTTTGAGAATTGAGCTCGACAAGCCTTTCGAAGTTTTCAATCACCATCGGATTCAGGATGTCGCATCGGATTAGCAATCGATATGAGAGATCCCAGAATCGATTTTTCAACGGTAAGACGCCCGCCAGTACTTCAAGACTCATCGTATGAGTCGACTGCATGCAACCTAAGGCAATACGTAAACAACGATACTGAATTATTTCCAGTTTAATGAAATGGGTGTTCACGGCGGATCGGAAGCAGAAGCATCCATATTCCATTACGGACAATATCGTTGTTTGATATAGCCTTATCAGGTCTCCTGGGTGGGCACCCCACCACGATCCGGTTATTGTACGAAGAAAGTTGATTCTCTGTTGGCATTTTCGTTTCAGATATCTAATGTGACATCCCCAGGTGCCTTTGGAGTCGAACCAGACCCCGAGATATTTAAATGTGAAGACCTGAGCTATGGTTTCACCCCCTAGTTGAAGCTGTAATTGTGCTGGTTCTCGCTTCCTTGAAAATACAACCAGTTCAGTTTTCTCCGTAGAGAACTCGATACCCATCTGAAGAGCCCATGTCGACCAGTTGTCGAGGGTATCTTGCAATGGTCCTTGGAGATCGGCAGCTTTGGGTCCTATAATAGACACAACGCTGTCGTCGGTAAGTTGTCTTAGCGTGCAAGATGTGTTGATACATTCATCAATGTTGTTTACGTAAAAATTGTATAATAGAAGGGTTAAGCATGAGTCCTGAGGAAGACCCATGTAACTGAATCTTATTGTCGACAAATCACCATGCGTGAAATACATGTATTTCTCGGACAACAGATTATACAGAAAGTTATTCAAAATTGGTGAAAGACCATGCTGATGCAACTTCTCTGATAGGATGTTTATGGAAACTGAATCAAAAGCCCCCTTGATGTCTAGGAAAACTGACGCCATTTGTTCTTTACGAGCAAATGCCATTTGAATTTCGGTTGAACGCAGCGCAAGACAATCGTTCGTTCCTTTGCCCCTGCGGAAGCCGAATTGTGTATCTGAAAGGAAGCCATTAGTCTCGACCCAATTGTCTAGATGAAACAGAATAATTTTTTCGAACAATTTCCGGATACAGGAAAGCATAGCAATCGGCCGATACGAGTTGTGATTGGAAGCTGGTTTTCCTGGTTTTTGAATGGCGATCACTCTCACTTGTCTCCAGTCATGTGGGACAATATTACCCTCAAGGAACTTGTTGAATAAATTCAACAAACGTCTTTTGGCAGGGTCAGGCAGATTTTTCAGCAAGTTGAATTTAAGTCTGTCTAGCCCCGGGGCTTTATTGTTACACGACAAGAGTGCAAGTGAGAACTCTACCATCGAAAACGGTGTTTCGTTTGTATTCAATGTCGTGACGCGAGAGATCTTCTGTTCCGGAACAGAGTCTGGACAAACTTTTTTAGCGAAATCGAATATCCAGCGGTTTGAATATTCTTCGCTTTCGTTAGTGGTGTTTTTGTTGCGCATTCGTCGGGCTGTGTTCCAAAGAGTGCTCATCGATGTTTCTTTTGTTAATCCATCAACAAATTGGCGCCAGTAACCTCGTTTCTTTGCTTTAATTAAGTTCTTCATTTGCAAGTTTAACGCCGCGTAACTCCGATAATTATCAGGTGTTCCATTTTTTCTAAACTTTTTGAGCGCTGAAGTTCTTTCCCCGTTTAGTGATGAGCACTCTTTGTCCCACCACGGATGTTGGGAGGACGGATGTTAGTTTTCGCGCCGGGTACACGTTTCGTCTGAGCTTGACTCGCGGTGTCGAGAATCAAGCCAGCCAAAAACTTGTACTCTTCCTCCGGAGGAAGTTCTTGTGTTGTTTCTAGTTTCTCAGATATCGAATTTGCGTAGCATTTCCAATCAATGTTTCGTGTGAGATCATACGAAACATTGATTGTTTCCGATGGTCTTAATCCGGTGGCGATTGAAGTTACGATAGGCAGATGATCGTTACCGTGGGGATCAGGGATTACCTTCCACGTGCAATCCAACCGTAGCGATGTCGAGCAAAGGGATAAGTCCAGCGCACTTGGTCTTGCTGGTGGTGCAGGAATTCGTGTCATTTCTCCCATATTCAAGATTGTCATATTGAAGTTGTCGCAGATATCATGGATCATAGTTGATCTGTTATCGTCGTGAAGACAGCCCCATCCTGTACCGTGTGAGTTAAAGTCTCCTAAAACCAACGTCGGTGCGGGAAGAAGCTCTATGATATCATTGAGCCGCCGATGCCCAACCGAGGCTCTTGGGGGAATGTAGATGGAAGCAATGCAAAGGTCCTTGTCTTTGATTGTAACATGACATGCGACAACTTCAATACCTGGTATCGAGGGGAGGTTAATGCGATAGAAAGAATAGCACTTTTTGATCCCCAAAAGTACTCCTCCATAGGGATCATCTCGATCCAGACGAATAATGTTAAAATCGTGGAAGTTTAAGGGTAATTCAGAAGTTAGCCAAGTTTCGCACAATGCAAATGCGTCACATTTCAGATTATTTACTAGAAATTTGAAAGGATCTATTTTTGGAATGATACTTCTACAATTCCACTGTATGACAGTGATTGAATCCCTAACCTCCAAGGATGACTTAGCCATCGAAGGATACGATCGCTGAAAGAAGGGGCCAATTTGCAGTCATCTGCTTCAAATATGTTTTCACTGTAGGCATGAATGCAATTAAAATGCCTTTAAGAGGGTCATATATGTTGAAATTTTTGAAAATCCAGTCCACAATATCTGAGAACTTGATAAGTCCAGCACTGAGTTGGTTCTCAGGTAGATTTTCGGGGACGCTTGGGGGGTTTGATGTCCCAGGAAGTGGTGGGAATTCTTTCGTAGAATTTAGATTTCCTAGACCAGGAGCATTTTGCTTCGGTTTTGCTTTAGCACCACTTCCTCTAGCTGTAACTTTTAGAGGCCCTTCTGAGGATATCTTCGAACCCTTACTAGGAAGCTTGTGGGAGGATATATTTCTTCTCTTTCTATAGCTTTGAGGGACAGCCGAAGATGTACCTTCCAAAGGGTCGTCATAATCACTCTCGTCATTTGACAAGCAGGCATATGGGTTCGTTATTTGTTTGGGGGGAGTGGCACTCTTCAGCATATCGGCAAAAGAGCGTTTAGAATGTTCTCTCAGAGAACGCTTCATTCTGTCACCGCGAAGTCTATACGCGGGACATGCCGAGAGGTCATGCGGACCCTCCTTACAATAGAGGCACTTTTCGGTATCCTTACCGCAAGAACCATCCGCATGTCCTCCCCCACAGTTGGCACACCGGGGCTTATTGCAGCAATGAGAAGCTGTATGCCCCAATTGTTTACAGTTGGTACAGTTCATTACTCGCGGTACAAAGAGACGAACGGGCAGACGAACCCGGTCCAAGAGGACGTAGTTGGGTAAAGCCGAGCCAGCAAAGGTAACTCGATAAGAATCTGATTGGGGATAAGATTTTGTTCCATCCCCGGTGATCGATACTGAATGCAATCGTTTGCAATCCAGTATCTTGACATTCTTAAGTAAGGGATCTTTGAAACAACCCGCCCCGTACTTAAGAATGTCCTCACAAGTCAGAGTCGAATCGGTAACCACGCCGTCTATTTCGACTTCACGAGCTGGTACGTAGACACGGTAGTCCCGCGTAAAGTGCTCGTTTCGAACAATCTCGTTTGCCTGCTGAGAGCTGGTTAACAAGACCCTAAGCTTGTCTGGGCGTACTTTATCAATTCTTTAGGGTATCGCGAGGTCAAGTCGTGAGAAATTTTCAAAAGGTTTAATTTTTTCTCATTTGATTTGGTCCGGAAATAGACCGCGTAAGGCCCGGGCGGGAGTGCAAGCCCCTCGGGATAGTTCTTAATGCGAGACTTTTTATTGTCAGCGGAAGTCTCCATTTTATCATCTGGGGGAGGGGGATTAACAACAGAAGACACTATCATGGCACGGAATTGTCTCCGCGCAGATAACAGTAAAGGTATTTAAATTCAGTAGGAGAAAATTAAAAAAAAACAACTACACTTAGCTTGTAATCCTTATTCTAGGAGCGGCCGTCGGGACTGGTTCTCGTCGACCGATATATCAAAAACACGGCAGTGCAAAAAACCTCCGAGGAGGAAAAAGCAACAATTGCCTGTGTTATCTATGTCCAACGGCACTTTCTACTTGTAACGTACGATAACTACACACAGTTTGTTCAATATTATTACTAAGCACTGTTAAAGTCCACCAACTCAATACAAACGATAGAAAACGGAAATTTTCACTTATTTTTATATTGGACGAAAAAATGACGCTCAAAAATTTTTTCCGTCCGCTCAAGCGCACATCCTACTGAGCATTGAATTATATTATTGATATTAATATTTCAATAAAACTGTTTTTGCTTCGAATGGATTGAAAAGTGATGTCATTACTATTCTAATTAACAGAGTTGATGAAATCCTATTAAGTTTTTTTTTATCATAACTAATGTTTGCTTCTCAAAATTTTTCGCAAATTGCTTCTTAAAGTCCGTAAAGTCCGTTAAAAAACGGAAACTGTTCTCATTCTGAATCAGTTTGTCAACGGAAAACGTGTGGCCGAATCGTTGATTTATATTTAATTAGTTCTCTGATACCCATGACTATGGAATTGTTTATTCTATTACCCGCCATAAAAAGGGACATTGTTGTAAGTATAACCGTTTAAGGAAACCCATTTCCCACATCTATTGGTGAGTGAAAAGTGATGTCATTACTATTCTAATTAACAGAGTTGATGAAATCCTATTAAGTTTATTTTATCATAACTAATGTTTGCTTCTCAAAATTTTTCGCAAATTGCTTCTTAAAACCTAAGTAATGAAATTGAACTACCAATATATGACGTTTCAGACAGACACGAAATTGCAACAATTTCCATAATCATTTCAGGCCACGGTGGATACGAAACACTTAAATCTGAAACAGTTGTCATATACTGTATAGCGCCCGAAGCTTTCCTTTCGCGTACAATTAGTATCCCGTCGAATAACTGAATTACGGTAAATGTCATTAAAAACCAAGAAAGAGCAAACATTTCGCTACCACCATCGACGAACATTTCCCTTCAATTATTTATTTTCCTCTCCATTCCCTGCGGGATACTTCTCGAACACCTTACATGACGTGTCGTGTAGTAAAATGCGTCGTCACTTCTTGAAAAACGTCAAATTAAATTTAACACACCGAAACCTTCAGCATCCACTGGCACAGTGTCAGGCGCAGGTGGATCGTTATGTTTGAACAAATCCTCGTCAAACACAATTTCGCTAGAAAGCGTAAAATACGGCCTCTGCGTCATGACGATGTAGAAGAACAAACGATCCATTAGCATACCTGTCCTGCACTAGCTTTCAACAGGATGAAAAGACTGAAAAAGGTCAATCCGTTTCATGGTGTTGGGGAAGTAACATCATGCCACATAATGAACCACATCCGGTCCGTTTAGACAGAAGCAAGTTTGGGCAGGTTCGCAAACTCTGCTTCAGAAATTATTCAGCGTTCAAATATGTTGCCCGTTAAAACTTCTACAAATTTCATTCAATATCAATCGATAGAAAGGGGACGTTTGATCAATATTTTCCTGAAAACTTTATGAAGTGGGGTATTTGTTAGAATGGTTGTGCCTTCAGCTGTCGGTAAATGTCGTTAAAATCCTTTTTCAAATAGATTGTCGGTAATTTTGGAATAGACCTGACGAGTAAACAGTGACAGTTCGATAAAGCACAAGATTCGTTTTTTCGCTGAATCCAAACATATCCGTTATTGGTGAAGCTTGTGAACTTGCGCTCAGACAAAAGCATTTTTACCTAATCTAAAACTGAAAATGTCAATTACAGTACAACCAAGCACCATTACAGTATTCTAGTCTGAGCTTTAACTAGACACTGTAAACTCAACTATCGCATAGTAACTATTCTGCGTGCTATGTCTTATTTGTGTGAATGTCATTACTGTACTTCATATAATACGACGTGCTTTTTTTTGGAATTAACGCATTTGGGTTATATCCGTTTTTTTTATTGTCCATACATAGCTGAAGATGTGTATGGTGATCCAAAATTGAAGAATAATCTATCTGTGATTATTAAAACAAATTCATCGGTATACTGTTTATTGAGATAAACCACGGCGAAAGTCGTTATAAATCATGACATGAAAATTTTGTTCAGATAATTCAATTTTTCGCTGAACACCAGTTAAAACACTCAACTATACGATACTGATATAAGATTTGACATATTGGATTTAGAGTGTCCATATCTCTAAAGTTATCAAGTAGCTCTCGTACCAGTCCAGCACTCTTTTAGAATGATGGGTTGAAACTGTAGTCCAGCCCAAAACATTCATTCTTGTTGATGCATTAATCAATGAAAACAGTTTTGATATTTTCGTTTGTTTAATCAAAAGTACTGGGTTCACGGTAACTAGTTTGTTGAACAATTGTCCCTGTCTTCAGTTAAAGATGTTTTTTTCGCAGTTTCAGTGCATGCTACGATTATTTACGAGACGGGCGAACAACGTTGAAGTATTCACTGCACGAAAGAGAGAAGGGTGAAAATGAATAAGCAATAATCGTAGAGAACCCGAATAAACTAATACATTCTTCGCTGCTGGTAGACATCGTGCATGTTCGTTTTATACATTCGTTTGTCATTCGTTCATTTATTTTGTTCTTCGAATTGGTTCGAATAGCGTCACTGCGATGATCGTTGGTTTCCATTCTTCGCGAAGCATTCTTCATCTAATAAATTCATCATATCTCGTTGGGTAGCAGCAATGGGAAAGTGCTGGAATATGGTTCATCACATACACATAAGACTATGGTAATAGTGCGGGGGAAAACGTCTTAATTTGCTTGTTTCGAAGACAGCACGAACGATCATCGCGAATTTTGGTTTGGCGCTGTATGAATATTCGTTCCATATTCGCGTTAAGTCATTCGGGGTTATGTTCAATGCGAATAACAACTGCAAGAAATAGATATTCGTGCGAGCAACGAAGCAGCGTCGGCTTCGTTCGCGCCCGAATATACGTCCGAATACCATAACGATTATCGAACAAAGGCGAAGGGAAGCGAGCGATGATCATTGGCATTCGTTGTATTTTTGATATTCGAGCTACATTGGCAGGGTTTAGCGTACATAGTGCATTGTTCGTAAAACTGACATGTTATCTGAATCTCGTAGGTAACCAATGATGCATCTCGCCCTAACCACGCGATTCCGGATACCGGGGAAGAAATTCTCTTCGATGAAATTATTTTTCGAATGTAACATGCACTTCTACGGCACCGTAAGTACAAAGGGATTTTGTATTTAACGTTATCATACTTAACACTGTGTCCCTCATTGTTAACCAAAGAGAATGTAATTGCTGGTTTTAGTTTCACAATTAAATATTATATTCTTCTTTTGATAATCCGACAATTTTTAATTTTATCATGAATCACTATCATGTTATTGTATTGTGATGACTTTGCTTTTTCGCACACACGACTTAACAATTCAATCCGTGCAAGTAATAAATAAAATTGACACTAGAGTTAGTAAAGAACAACTTTATTCTCCGGTATATCGTGGTTCGCGACTTATTCCTTGCTGTTTGTTTCCGATGAAACAGCCATAAAATGTGAGAAAATTGCTATCTGGCACGTACTGTTTTATTTTAATTTCATTTTGCATAATAATTTTATGCAACAAGAGAGATATCTTCCATACCGTATTCGAACGCTTTCCACGGCGCGACATTGCATGGCGAAACAACGTGTCGGTTCCCGGTTGCAAGATTGCTTCTGTTCTCGTGTGTATCCATCTACCTCGGTGTAGGTCTGACATATTACAAACTACGAAAGCTGCATCATGCATATGCATGGTCTAAGGAAACACCAAGGAGTGACACACAAACCTAGGGTACTTTGGATATTCCGTTGTGTTAGGTATTTTGGGAGTTTATCGAGTCATTTTCAATAAGTTGTCAGGTGGAGGAGTTCAGTGAAAAGCAATATATATGCATTTTGAAAATGTCAATATCATGCTTCTAACAAAAGATTGTTACAGAATTTTAACTATACTAGCAACCATCAGTAAATATGTCAACAAAATGAAGAACATTTTACAATTTTGAGGTAAATGGGTTTTCAAAACTTAATACTCTCGGTCGACTGGGATAGCGCAAGGTTTACATCGACAGGCTGACAAATGAAGTAAGTTTGAAATGGGATCAAAACCATACAAACAAACTATACCTGAATTCAATAATTCCTTGTGGAGCATGACTTGCTCTTTCTAACGATTGCATTCGTGCAGGGTTCATCTGACATAAAAAAAAATTAGGAAACAGCACGCAAAGACTGCTTTTCAGATATAAAAAACTTATTTCGCAAATCGTTAGACCAATTAACATCCTACCTTGCATCACATAAAACAACGGTTGAGAACACGTTGCGAATCTCTCGATTATCGTAAATATATATGCATACATACGTCGGCGATGATTCATTTTCCTGCTTAATAGAGTTGACTTCTGTCCGTTTACAGGTACCATTTTTCATGTATGCAGAACTTCCGTTGCAATATCTTATCGAGGCAATGCAAAGTCACCCAAGTAGCAATCCGCAACTAGTTCTGATACGACTAAGTCTAAACTATGTTGCAACAAGAGCATGAACATGTTTTTTATGTTATACTGGTTAATACCAGGCGACAGCAATAGTTCTTCCCAACATTACTAGTTACGAAATAGTTATTTAGGTTCCCAATCACCCCATCTTTTCGTCATATTGTATTAATTATAATTTATAAGCTATCGTTACTTAGTCCAAAAATATCTTTAATCACAACTATGCTTCTAGCTACTAGTTGAAAATAAGTTTATTTGACTTCAATCGTAGCAACCCGTAACTAGTTCTGATACCACTTAGTTCAATATGTTGCAACAAGAGCGCGAACATGTTTTTTATGTTACACAAAATCTTATGAATTCAATAGCTGGTTCCGGAAAATCCTGAAGTAGTGGTCAAAAATAACAAATCGATGATTTAAAAATTTCAAACATTTATATGACATGGAAATGAGACTGAAATTCCAAACCTATATCTTAAAAAATAATTAATCGAATTAACATGATCTATAATTAATGATACCAGTTAGTACAGTCTGTAGTGAAACTCAATATTGTTCATTCACAAATCTCTCAGTAATATAGGACTATTGTACCAAAATTCATCTCATTAGTAGAGCCACCATGCTGTTCTGATGATTACTGGACTTTCAATCAACGAATTATGATGTTAGAATATCTGTGTTTTGGCTCTAAGAATACTGCTGTTATAGCGAACAGTAAATATTACTCTAACTAATTGTTTTCATATATGAGATAACTGTAGAAGCTGGGATACCGTATGACTGTACACCACTAAAAGAATTCAAACAATTTTAATTAATCGTTCTAAATTGTTTTACATCTCACCTTCGGCAGATTATGTTAAACCGCTAATTAACATAATCCGCTAAGCAGAAGTTTAATCATTACTTTTATTTACAAAGCACTTATTTTTATTTTAATTAACTATTTAGCATTAGTAGACGAACTGCTTCAAGTTACACAGTAAAAAAATCATATAACTTTCGTCTTACTTTAATCACATTAAAGAGCGCAAAATTTTTGTCAAATTAAGAAACTTAAAAAACGACAAGTTGATTGTCGTTGATTTTTCCGAAAGCTTTTGATCAGCCCGCAATAAAAAAATTCAGGCGAAATGGATTCGCCATTCGGAGACTATTGAATTTTTTTTTTCTCTCACAAATCGCAGGGCTTCTATTGGTCTAAAATCTTTTTCTCAAAACTGTTCTACATATCATCCACTACTTTTTGTGTTATTCGTGAATGACCTATGCTGGCTCACCGCAGAATTGTTAATCTTGAGAATAGCTGTCTTGCAAATGGATTTTGGAAGATTAGATTGAATAATGAGTTGTGTGACAAAAACGGCATGAGTACAAACATTGAAAAAATCAATAGAACAACTTCCTCACGAACTCAATCCGCGATCGTATTTGAATACTTAATGATGGATATTCCAATACGCATTCCACTTCAGTTTTGAACTTCATGGTTTGGGTAATGGGTGAACGATTATTTGCTAATGCATATTTATATATCTTTTGCGGAAGATCAAATATTAGGATCGTCATATCGAACTGTTTACAACATTTGGTTACCAACGCTAGCAAACCATGTGGTCTGTCCATCTGTTTATACCACATTATGCATATGTAGGGAGTTTTGTTCTATCGTACTTTCAAGTAGGTTAATTTTGCGCGTTACCTTGCTACAAGAGAGTTCGTGCGGTACATTTTATGTAACCACATCCAGAGTAATTCAAATAACGTAACGATTTCCCAGATTGGGATGCTAAATCAAAAACAAGAATAATACAATATCTTATATGGAGTGATGAATCATGTTTTAGTTCCATTTACTTACGAGAACTAAACGAGCCGAGGTAAAGATAACTGAATAATAAACCTTTCAATAGACAACTACCCACTTACTACAAATACTACATACATTAATATTAGGAACGTACTGATTGTAAATAAATTTGATTTCTATCTAAGAGAGAGTATTTACTAAATCGCAATATTCCATATAAATCAACCAAAAAGAATACGAATATAAACTGAATAGTTTTGTTTCTGGTTGGATTTAAAGTAATACAGTCTGTACATTGTTATCCACTGAATCAATGTGGAAGTATTAGATCTTTCTAATTTCAACTGCCATAAAAACGAACGACTAATGCCTCGTCTGTTTGTTACATCATAATCACTAGTTTCTTTCAAAATATTGTAAATCCCATGTTGATTTTGGTGCATATAATTGCACTCGTAACAGTCCATCAACCCCTAGCACATTGGATATTTTTATTTGTACAGAGCGTTAAAGTCAGACAATGTGCTCAGAAACATTTCGCTAAAAAACTGCATTTCAGGAAAGAAACACAAAAAGTTGTTCCCATTCATTATTTTGGAACACAAACCACGGTAACTACAGAACACACACACAAGGAAACTTTTGAAGCTTACCTGAGAAAAAAAGCGAATTGTGCATAGTTTCTGGAACAAGGTACTAGCAGTTTGCCTGAGGATGGTAAATGACAAAATAACAACGGAAATAAAACTGTCACTAGATAAGTTCTTGGCATACGTTGGCTTTGATACTTCTATTTGTTGGAAAGATATGTGGAAATAGTAAGATTGTTCGAAACTCGTACAACGAGGGGCCGTGTTCTCGTTTTCAATTCAGTTTACCTTTTTCAATGGGGATTGTTCCACCTTGGATTACATAGAAGACATCGGTTTGTGGTTGGAGTTACAGCAACGTTAAAATAAGCAAAACATAAGGGTTCTACCTTTTACAAAGATTATTCAGAATGTTGTTCATAAGGGTCTGCATTTCACACATCGGTGTGACGTCCACTGATTGTTTTCAGAGAAATTGAAATTGAAAAAAAACTATGAGTTATAGTGATCGATTATGAAAAATTAACTTGTAATAATTAATCGAATCAAAAAAAAGAAATCTTTGCCCGACTTATTTCGAAGAAGTTAAATTTTCGTGGAAATATTTACCGAGAGTGCTTTTTGTGCGTTGTAGCACACGTCTAATGACATTATGAAGTAATTTTTGCAAGGTTATATACCTGGACGAAATGCATTTTTAAACTCTAATCGCAAGGTAAATTCAATTATATAATCAGTTCAAATCGAACCAAAGGCTTGCATATCGATATATAGTTTCAAAATATTCATCACAGCTACTTAACTTAACTACTGTACCTAACATAAACGCATACATTAATTCATCACTGACCGGCTTCCGTTTTAAATTGAAATGATTTTAAGACACGACTATGAATCACTTACGTCATTCGTCCGTTAAACCATCTTTCCGTTTGAGCTTGAAACGTGGATGCGGGTAGGAACAAACTGAATTTTAAAAACACTCGCTTCCGTTCTCCAATTCCGCCATGAACAAAGTGCATTATGTTGTAGCATAAATAACCCAGAATCGCACACATTTGCTAAGTGCCTTTCAGTGCATCTTCCTATTGTCGGCAACCGCGTGCTGTTTTATGCATATTATATATCAGTTTCTTTCATTTATTATATGCAATAATTTATTTACTTTTAAATCGAAACTTGAAGCGTTTGATCCTAAATTTAGAAAAACGTTGAGTAATTTATTACAAGGAGTGTAAGTACTTTTTACTGGCATAAAGCGAGTAACGGAACTCATATAGGTAGAAAAAAAATTTACGGAACATATGTTTTGTTTGAATCAGCACAAATATGGATTTTCATGAGCTGTAATCAACTCTTTTCAAACTTGATGGTAAGAAGATTTCTTATTTTTCTATCCAATGTTTGTTTAATGGTTCGTTGAACCATTGATCAATCGCTTTAAAGCAAATGCTTAATTCATGCTTTCAGAACGCGTGTTCTAAAGCCCATGCAAACCACACGAAAACGGAAGGAATGATCTTCCGTCCCTTCTGAGCGCTGCTGACAAACGAGTTTTCTACAAAAACTGCATCTCACCGACACAAGTTAGTACCGAAAGCCCGTAGTGTTTCTCTTGCAGTCCACACATCAGTAAGAAACAAGACCTCTTCTGCCTGCCTACCAGGTTTTCCAACATTTCCATTTAGCAATTTCTACAAGGCAAAAATCACACTAGCTATCGCGCTGCGGAACGACACTGCTCGAGCTGACCCATGCTGGCATTCCTTGCACTTTGTCCTGACCAGACTCGGTCTGGCGTGTAACACGGAGTGGCAGGATTATAAAACAGTTGGCTGGCAGTAAATAACTGGAATGGCACAAAGTCAACAATCAGCGCACACCGACTGCAAAGCGAGGAAATAAATAAAGTGCCCCGCTAGCGCAGAGCTTGGTTTTACGCCTCGGCCGGTTGCGGAAATGTGGCTTGCCCCTAAGAGCCTACCGAGATTTATTAGAATGTAAGTGTTTCTTTCTCTTGTTCTCCATCAGAATTTCTTCCTCTGGGCACTGGTGAAAGTAAAAAAACTTTAAGTGGTGGTACACTTCGTACCGCTAAACGAAATATTCTCTAAAGCTTTCCGGTGCCATCCAAATCATTCAGCTCCCCGAATAAACTAAATACGCTAAACCCGGTCAGTTTGCAATGATTCTTGAACTTAGACCCGCATTTATCCAATTTTCAATAAAAGGTTTGCATAATTAGCAGTATTTTATCTAGAGCTAAGTTGCATAACATGAAAATAACTACTGAATTGTTAAATTTGAACTACGACTATATCATTTAAGCACTAGCCAATGCACAGTGGTCCGAAATGGGAAATTAGCGTGACATGAATATTTTCACTATTAAATATTAGTTTTTTGTTGTTGGCGTTTTCACAAAAGTTGTTTATAATCAAGTAGCGCTACTTTAGAAGAAAAAAGTTACTAGAGTGGTCCTTATTTAGATTGAAATAAGAAATCAAACTTTTTAAATTGAACTCAAAAATGATTTTATAGTGCAATAAAGCTAAAGGAAATTTTATTTTGAGCAACTTTGCTGAAAAAAGCACCTCTTTAGCTTTTCATTTGATCGAGTTACATCAATTTTACCGGGTAAAAGTTGGGTGACTCCTGGAAAATCACTTTTTTTGTTCTGTCTTTGAAAGAGTTGTCGAACTACTTATTGCGCATAATTTTGCTGAACCAAGCTTTTTCAGATGAACTACCAGTAGAAAGTTATTGCTATTTTTTCTTCAAAAAATAGTCAAGTTTCAAATATCATTAGATGGCAGAAAGACAAAAATGTTCCCTATGCGGTTTGTGAATGGTCATAATGTAAGTAAAAATTTTAGAGAAAATTGGAAAGGTGTTATTTTTTTAACTTATTTAAATTAGTCTTAAAAATATCTTCAAAAAACTCAAAAACATTGCATAAGTCTTAAACGCCTTAAAGTATCAACATAGTTCCTTTAACAAAATAATAGTACCAAATTAGATATAAAAGGTGATTTTTTTGAGGTTAGGATTTTCATGCATTAGTATTTGCTCAGATTTTTTGAGGTTATGATTTTCATGCATTATTATTTGCTCAGTATGCTCTGACATTTCATCATGAATAGACTTACTAACGAGCAACGCTTGCAAATCAGTGAATGGGCCCTAGAAAAGTTGGCAGAAAATCCGCTTTTTTATCGACAAATTTTGTTCAGCGATGAGGCTCATTTCTGGTTGAATGGCTACGTAAATAAGCAAAATTGCCGCATTTGGAGTGAAGAGCAACCAGAAGCCGTTCAAGAACTGCTCATGCATCCCGAAAAATGCACTGTTTGGTGTGGTTTGTACGCTGGTGGAATCATTGGACCGTATTTTTTCAAAGATGCTGTTGGACGCAACGTTACAGTGAATGGCGATCGCTATCGTTCGATGCTAACAAACTTTTTGTTGCCAAAAATGGAAGAACTGAACTTGGTTGACATGTGGTTTCAACAAGATGGCGCTACATGCCACACAGCTCGCGATTCTATGGCCATTTTGAGGGAAAACTTCGGAGAACAATTCATCTCAAGAAATGGACCGGTAAGTTGGCCACCAAGATCATGCGATTTGACGCCTTTAGACTATTTTTTGTGGGGCTACGTCAAGTCTAAAGTCTACAGAAATAAGCCAGTAACTATTCCAGCTTTGGAAGACAACATTTCCGAAGAAATTCGGGCTATTCCGGCCGAAATGCTCGAAAAAGTTGCCCAAAATTGGACTTTCCGAATGGACCACCTAAGACGCAGCCGCGGTCAACATTTAAATGAAATTATCTTCAAAAAGTAAATGTCATGTACCAATCTAACGTTTAAAATAAAGAACCGATGAGATTTTGCAAATTTTATGCGTTTTATTGTTTAAAAAAGTTCTCAAGCTCTTAAAAAATCACCCTGTACAAGTGTTCCATACACTGTCCATTCGAGAAATGAGGCACAGTTCTAATTTGAATGTCACAATATGTTCAAGCATTTAGCTCTTAAAAATGCTGGATTGTGTTTTTTTCTTGGTTTGCACTTTCATTAAGTCCTTGTAATTCGGAAACTATTAATTGCTCAAAAATGATGTTCAAGAAAACTCAAATTCCCGATTTTTGCAACACTGCAAAAATAATGGATACTTTTACTATAATTACAACGCTAATACTGATTCTGATTTTACAGTCTTTTCTGTTGTTTATTCCCGAAATTGCTCATAAGTTTCTATCAGCAAATAACGAGTTACTGTTTTATTTTTCTTTCAGTGAAATGCGATTTAACTGGAACTAGACTCGTGAAGCTCTCTGTGGTACACAAAAAAAAACTACAGGTGACTTAATCCCTCATACGATGTAATTTATAAAAACCTAATTTGTCAAATGACGGAAAATTTCATTTTAATACCAAGCAGATGTGTGCTTCTGTGGCTTTGTCAATTAACAGACGTACTTTGTGATCCAAAGATTATCAGTTCAAGTCGTGCGGCGGTCGCAATCAGTTTTCATTTTTTTGTTTGTTATAATGAATTTCATGTCATGGAATTTAAGGCGCAATATTGAATGTTCTGCCACGTATACTGCGAATTATTTTGGGATCAAAAAATAAAGTAATCCGAATTTTGTATAAAGCACTTTTCAATATGTATATTAAGGTACAAAAAAATTATCAATTTTAAAATTAGAAAAACAAAATGGCGACTTGGCGGCTGCTGCATTTTGACGGCCGGAAACATAAGTCAAGTTAATCTTGAAAATCGATTCAAAATTTTACAGAATAATCTCGATAGTTATTTCCACAGAGGTACGTAAGGGTTTTTCAATTATTTGATTTTCTGTAAAATGGCAGCCCTTTGAAAATAAAACGCATTTTTTCATCACAAAATTGTTCATGACAAAAATATTCACAATTTTAAAAAACCCTTACGTACCTCTGTGGAGATAACTATCGAGAATTTTCTGTAAAATGTTTGAATCGATTGGTCAAGATTTACTTGACTTATGTTTCCGGCTATCAAAAATGCTTTCGTTTTTTTAATCAAAAAATCTTCCATATGGTTGAAAATAAACAAATCAGTTTCATCTGCTTAGAATTGCAATTCAAGAAATGCGAAAATTTCGTCTAAAACTCATCCGTTTTTCTGAAAACTGCTCGAGAAAAATTATTTCTGTTTCAGTTTACTTCCACTAACACATTTGTTTAGCAACGTACACATTCCTATATTCCTATATTCCTATATCTTGCAGAAATTATTACAAAATAAAGATTTACGTACCTTCTTTTAGTAATCACGCAAAATAGGAACCCTTAATTTAGCACGCGAAAGGCAATGAATATGTAAGGTTGTCGCAAAACTATTTATTTTTCCGGAAAACTGCCTTTTTAACAGAAATTATTGAAGTTTGTTTATTTTGTGCAGCACGACCTAATACAAATCCAAGCCACTTTGATAAACTGGTTGCACTGCAGATATGAATACATAGATGTCATACGTATTAAATAAAATCTACGTAATACACAAATTACCAACACAAGTAAACTTGGTTTATATTTGATCCTTAACCTCAGCTCCCGTAAGTAATAACGAAATACAACTTAAAACAAAACGCTTATAATATTGATAGATTTGGAACAAATTTAAACAATGTTTTAAATCAATCCAAAAATATGGCACCTTCTGACCTATCAACATTTATTGAAAAAAATTGTTATTTTCGAGATTAAAAAGATAGTGCAAAGAAAAACAATCTTTGACCCCGCTCCAACAACTTCCGTTTCAGCTATATAATGTTTAATGTTCAAAGTATGTATTCGACGAGTAAACACATGGATCTTGCATTATTTCTTCAAACATCTTTCCGTTGTGAATTAAATCTTCTAATATCTATGAAAATTAATTGAATGTTTTAACATAACTTTCATAGTTGTTTTGCATGCCGAATTACAAAAGTATTCGAGCATCTATTTGTCACCGATCTGCACTGTCACAGCACTGAAGAAATTATCAACAGTATCAGGAATATTTCGTAATAATTGAAATAGACATGAAATGGACTATGGAATGTGTGAAAGTTTACAAGTCGATCGTGTCATTCAGACTGAAGGTCTAGGGTTGGTCAGCAGCGGACCCATTCGCGAGTGTTTTTATTTTATTCTTTCAGTGGTCGTGTTTCATCTCGCGTTGCTGACAGCAGAGCGAGCAGGAGAGAAGGGGTACTGGTGAGATCGTTCCTTGGAGATATTTTATGTTTTTCTTATTTATTATATTTCTCCTGATTATCAAAAATCAGGTTTTGTTGAGATCTTATTGTTTACCCAAACACATCCGGATCTCTTTCTCTCCCTACTAACTAATCTCCTATCCCGTGATGCTCGTGGATATAGAGTGGTACCCGCGGTCTCTAGAAACAACAAGTATCGGACTAACATTCCTTCCTTTCCCTCAGCCAGCCTTTGGTCGTAGCCAGCGTCGTTATTGATCATTTAATAAAAAGTTAAGCTACGATCAGACTAGCCAGTTTATCTGGCACAGTTTATCTGCCACAGACAAGTAATTTTTCTGCAGTTTATATTTGGTCTGGCAATGTGATTACACTATTCACAGTTAAATGACTGCATCAGTCAAGTTTGACTGACGACAGTCAATACTTTGACAGTTGTTATGTTTGACTGTGACAGACTTTTTGAGCATGTCTGTATTGTGATTACATTGATCAGACAAATCAAACTGGTTACAGACTTAAATATATAAAGTGTGCTGTTTATTGCAGTTTTCCTGCACAAAGTGATCACATTGGAAGAAAGTTTGTGGCGCAGAGAACTTTTCACGGAATATTGCATTATGATAAAATATAGATCTGATCTCACAATCGGAAGTTCGTTACGTTGCTACTTGGTGTGTTGTGTTTCGAAGCAATTAAAGAAGGAATATAAATGTTCTCCGGTGTTTTTTTACCTTTTTTATAAATATCATAAATAGGTATAGAAATCGCTCAAACTTTAGAACAATTTTCCGAGGCCCGGAGACCCATGGTGGATTGGTTATTATTTTAGGCAATTTCAAATACTGAACTTATCCACAGTTTTTAAAAATATGAAACCGAAGCTCTTCGATGTATCTAAAAAATATTCATTAACCAAGTATGAAATGAGCGTGTTTTTGTTGAAATGAAACGCTTATTTTAAATGAGAAAATAAAAAAATAGTCGAAATAGTGACTATCTTTCTAGCAATTTGTGGATACCTCGGGAATCAGACATCCCATTTTTAACTTCTTCGTAGGAATTGAAATGGTGCAAAGTCAATGCGTGGCTATTCGATAAAAACAAATGGTAGTCATTTCATTTAAATACATTTTTGTTTTCCTTCCTTTTTTTTATCTCTGAATGATTTACATTTCAAGTGATTCTATAATAAAATATTTCATCTTTGTTACAGTACTTTGGTTGTTCTGTTTCTTATTTCCTATCTGTATCTTGGTGTTCACTGATTTAGTGTCATTTGATACAAATAGTATTCGGAAGTAAATGAATACGACGGTGAGGGAGAAGCTCCCAGTCAAGTGCTTTGATTGTATCCTTCCTGAACTTTGAAACTGATTTTTATTTGACTCTGCAGTATTTTTCTTCAAATGCAAACATAATTCTAATACTTTCCCCAAATCATCTCTTTCCAATACAAAATTCGACCATTTTCAAATGATGAAAATATACGATGTTGTTTGTTATATGACTATGATGTATATTTGATATGTTTAGCAGATGTCATAACAATAACAAAAAAATTGAGATTCTTTCACATCATATGTTCATTATCTACACGTTTGTGTCTTAACGCTCACATCATACGGGTATATCTTCTATTACTAAAATATCCAGAGTGGCACCGAGATCGAAAGCGTGAAAAAATATGTTTCAATAAATTGTTAATGGAGTGGTAGATTCAAAAATCAAATGCAATGAAAATCCATAGAATCATCCTACCTCCGTAAATATGTCAATTAAAGAGTTGAAATTTTGGGAAGGTTGGCTCCAGTCCAAGCTCTTTCAAATATGGTATAACGGTATGGATTCGCTTTGGGGCAGAGTTCAGATTTTGACAGATCCCCAATTTTATTACCAAACGCTTTGTAATCAATTCAATTATCGAACTCATGAACGAACGATAAGCTATTGGAAATTCGGTAAATATTTACAAAATCTAGAAAAAAAATTTAAATAAGTACATTTTCTGTTACCGTTCATCATTTTTTAATTTGGAGTAGTTAATACTTTTTTCATTAATTCATTATTTAATTTTTCATAACTATTTCATCCAAGTACAAAGCAAAACGTTCCAGTACTATGTTTCTGGAGATCCATTGCACTTTATCGTGAAGGAAGAGCTCGAAAAATTCAGTGGTAATTTCGATTAAGAATTCTACGAAATATGCGATAAGCTTCATTATTTCGACCGGAAATGACGACATTGACAACGCGGTTCGGTGAGAAGTTAGTACACGTGGTTAAGAGATAAAATTTGGGCTCCAATACTCGTTAATCGATTTTGATCGATTTTAAGTACTTTTTTGTAAAATAAACAATATTTGTGTATAAAACTAAAGAGCCACAGCGTCATATACAAAGAGCCTTGGGCTATTCCCGGCTTCCTGTTCCTGAAATAGTGGTTTTATAATCAAAAATAGAACTCACTCACATTTCGTAGAGGTTGCTTGACCGATATTCACAAATTTAGGTTCAAATAAAAGGCCAAAACTCCTGAGCTTCTGAACTTTGCGCGGATGCAAGTGTTCAAAATTTCATCTTTGCCATTTCTAAAATTATAAGTATTTAAAATTTAAACCCTCGTTCAAAGTCCGATGGCCGAATTTTATAAAATCTTATAAAATTGACTAAAATCAATACAGTTTCTAAGTCATGTTAACAGATGGTCATTCGAATCGACCTCATTTACACCGGTTGCAGAAGTACCTGCAATAGCAAAACTGTTTCATTTTGTTGGTTGTTGGTTGTGCTAATTGATTTTTTTTTGTTTTCTTTCAAGAAGCAATAAAATATAATTTTCATGAATACCACATATATGAGAATGTGAGAATATGAGTAATACGAGAAAGCCATCAATACACCACTAGGTGGATTAAAACAATTTTTTTTGTTACTATCTGGTTTCTACAAATTAGAAAAAAATTGATCACGAAACCAACTCTCTTGGGGAAAACCACGTGTACTCACTTCTCACACTGGTGCTGGAACGTTTTGCTTTGTGTTTGGATGAAATAAACAAGTTTTTGGTTGTCATAGAATCTGTGGCAGACAACTTCTGCACAACAGTTTCAGAAACAGTCAAATTTGTCTGTACAGTCATCAACTGTTTGTCTGTCGACTATGATCACACTGTGATTACATTGTCACAGATAATCTGCACACTTTGACTGCATACAGATGGACAGTCAAGAAAACGCAGTACGAATTGCATCATTTGATTGATATCTATTCCCGTGCTCAAATAATGTGCTCTACTTTAGCGGGCTCTCGACCGAGTGACAGTAGATTTATTACAAAAATTACTTGCACGTAAAATTGCGATGATAAAACCGAGAGCTTTGCTGACATTGTTCGTTATAGGTAAGACAGTGTGCTGTGCGAAGGCATGCTGATAGGATATTCAATTTATGTGGCACAAGAGCAGCGCCCGGTGATAAAAAATTTCCACTCCTTCATCTGCTAAATGCAAGTTTTCTGCTTTCGGCAGACTCTATGGCATGACGCAACATGAAAGCATGCTCAGCCAGTGTAAAATTTGAAATTTATCAAAGATTATAGAGCACAGATTAACATATTTTATCTCCTTTTCACAACTCTTCTAGTTCGTATAGACAACCTTTCGAAGCGGGAGATAGGATAAAATTGATACTCAGCATGATGCTTTTCCGCCAGCACGACCTTGCTCTCTGAATTGTACATCCATTAATTTCAGCCGATTTCCAAAGAACGCGCTCCCTAGACAATGATGAAGTGTGCCAGGTCTTTTCCTTATATTGAACCAGGCCCTACCGAGATCTCAAATATGAATAAAAAAAACCTATTTTAATCCACCTAGTGGTGTAATGATGCCTTTATCATATTACTCATTACATCATTAATATAACCGTGAAATTCGCAAAAATAACTGTTTATTGAATAGAAATAGGAAAATTTGTTCGGACCTAAGCTCACAAACTCTATAAAACCTGTTTACCCTGTAGTTCCGGAACCGAAAGTAGTATCCACAACAAATTAAGGAAGTCCGTATGAAACTGTAAGACTTTTCTTTTGAACCTATGAGTTTGTGAAAATCGATCCAAGAAAAGTGAGCGAGATCCTTTTCGCAGTTTTTAAACACTATTTCCAATTCTTCCGAAACCGGATTCAGATAAACGGAATAGCTAGCCGAAGTTGTTTCGTTTACTACCAACAAATATGACCTACAAATTGGAACAGTTTTGAACGTAGTTAAACCTATACTTACTATCTCATGCTCTATTTCGATTAAACCAATTAAACGAAATCTAACAAACGAAACGAACCTGCGTTTCTGTTACTTCTGCATATGTTAGTCAAGCTAAACAGCATGAATCAGCAGCATAAAACATGTAGTGGGATAATTATTATTATTATTATTATTATTATTATTATTATTATTATTATTATTATTATTATTATTATTATTATTATTATTATTATTATTATTATTATTATTATTATTATTATTATTATTATTATTATTATTATTATTATTATTATTATTATTATTATTATTATTATTATTATTATTATTATTATTATTATTATTATTATTATTATTATTGACATAACCGCACAAAGTGTACGAAATAGAACAAAGCACGCCTTGTTCGTTTTGTGTTTTCTTCTTCTTTCGGTGTTGTACATATTGGCGATTTGAAAACATTGACACACATCACCCTGTAACTGCGGAACCGGAAGTCGGATCCGGATGAAATTTCACAGTAGCTTTAAAGACAGTATGAACCTTAATTCAAATCAAGATTTGTGAAAATTTAGGCATCACAGAGAAATCGAAGTGAATTTAGTTTTAGGAGTTTTTCTTCTCCACTTTCGGTGCTATCGGAACAGGAAAAGAGTAGTGCCGAATTAAGTTTTCATGCCCACAAACTAACAAGCTCTGCAAACTAGAAGAATTTATCAGACAGGGGATTTGAATTTGTACCTGTTTTTAACCATCTTTCGTGGAAAAATACTTATAAAATTGGAAATTTTCCACTTATCACGCTTTAGTTCCGGATCCAGATAAAATGTTCTACAAATTTTTAGCATATTATAAGACCTTTCATTTGAATCTTAGTTTGCGAAAATCGGTTGAGTTGTTCTAGAGATAATTGAGTGTGAATTTTTTCTCAAATTTTCACATATAACTCCGGAATCGGAAGTCATATTCAAATGAAATTCAATAGCAAGCTATGGGACCATAATACCTTTTATTTGAATCTTAGTTTGTGAAAATCGGTTCAGCCAGATCTGAAAAAAGTGAGTGCATATTTTTTTCATTTTTATGGTACATATCATCATATATCTCCGGAACCGGAAGTCGGATCGGAATGAAATTCAATAGCAGGCACTATGAGACCTTTCATTTGAATCTTTGTTTGTGAAAATCGGTTCAGCCACCTCTGAGAAAAGTGAGTGCATATTTTGTTACACACACACAAACACACATTTGTTCAGTTCGTCGAGCTGAGTCGAATGGTATATGACATTGCCTCGGTTAAAAAGTCGATTTTCACAGTGATTGCATAGCCTTTCTATATGAGAAAGGCAAAAACGCCGCTACTCTACCGGTACTTGTCTATCGGTAGAAACACACTGAATGGCACTTTCTATGATCACTTGGCCTTGCCATACATCTCTTGAGATAAGGCACTGCAATATGAAGGAAGCTTAAGGGACCCTTATAAAATCCCGATGCTACAGCAACCCGTAGCGGTAACTGAAGCGATAATCAGTTAATGGTTGTGAAGTGCGCGGCCCGGATGAGGATCTAAATTTCAACTAGTATTAGAGTACCAAGCAAGACAAACCAGGACAGCATAATGTATTTTTGCTATTATTGCGTTATCGGTACGCTGTTTTCACTCACTGAAGTAGCTATGCAAAAGGATGCGGTCGGTGGTTGACAAAATAAGTGCAACTCATTCGCTCCAAAGAACTCTTTATCTCTTACTTAACCCCTCAACTCAATACAAGAGATATGCATTACCCTACTGTTGGCACTACAACACAAATGCATCGTCTGCTCCGTTTTGCAAAGCGCTTTGTCAAGCTTGGGAACAATGTTTGTCTGGTCGGTTGCTCGGGGATGAAGAACTAAAAAGCAAACGGAGATTCAAGTGCAATTAATTTCTCCAGACGCTCGTGTGATGAATACTTTAATGAAAATGAACTCTTTTTTGTTTCTCGTGCATTGTGTGATGAAAAAACCATTTTCATATTGATCTTAATATATGATTTCATATGCCATATTATATTACCATCTGTCTTCTGTCTTCTGTCTTCTGTCTTCTGTCTTCTGTCTTTTGTCTTCTGTCTTCTGTCTTCTGTCTTCTGTCTTCTGTCTTCTGTCTTCTGTCTTCTGTCTTCTGTCTTCTGTCTTCTGTCTTCTGTCTTCTGTCTTCTGTCTTCTGTCTTCTGTCTTCTGTCTTCTGTCTTCTGTCTTCTGTCTTCTGTCTTCTGTCTTCTGTCTTCTGTCTTCTGTCTTCTGTCTTCTGTCTTCTGTCTTCTGTCTTCTGTCTTCTGTCTTCTGTCTTCTGTCTTCTGTCTTCTGTCTTCTGTCTACTGTCTTCTGTCTTCTGTCTTCTGTCTTCTGTCTTCTGTCTTCTGTCTTCTGTCTTCTGTCTTCTGTCTTCTGTCTTCTGTCTTCTGTCTTCTGTCTTCTGTCTTCCGTCTTCTGTCTTCTGTCTTCTGTCTTCTGTCTTCTGTCTTCTGTCTTCTGTCTTTTGTCTTCTGTCTTCTGTCTTCTGTCTTCTGTCTTCTGTCTTCTGTCTTCTGTCTTCTGTCTTCTGTCTTCTGTCTTCTGTCTTCTGTCTTCTGTCTTCTGTCTTCTGTCTTCTGTCTTCTGTCTTCTGTCTTCTGTCTTCTGTCTTCTGTCTTCTGTCTTCTGTCTTCTGTCTTCTGTCTTCTGTTTTCTGTCTTCTGTCTTCTGTCTTCTGTCTTCTGTCTTCTGTCTTCTGTCTTCTGTCTTCTGTCTTCTGTCTTCTGTCTTCTGTCTTCTGTCTTCTGTCTTCTGTCTTCTGTCTTCTGTCTTCTGTCTTCTGTCTTCTGTCTTCTGTCTTCTGTCTTCTGTCTTCTGTCTTCTGTCTTCTGTCTTCTGTCTTCTGTCTTCTGTCTTCTGTCTTCTGTCTTCTGTCTTCTGTCTTCTGTCTTCTGTCTTCTGTCTTCTGTCTTCTGTCTTCTGTCTTCTGTCTTCTGTCTTCTGTCTTCTGTCTTCTGTCTTCTGTCTTCTGTCTTCTGTCTTCTGTCTTCTGTCTTCTGTCTTCTGTCTTCTGTCTTCTGTCTTCTGTCTTCTGTCTTCTGTCTTCTGTCTTCTGTCTTCTGTCTTCTGTCTTCTGTCTTCTGTCTTCTGTCTTCTGTCTTCTGTCTTCTGTCTTCTGTCTTCTGTCTTCTGTCTTCTGTCTTCTGTCTTCTGTCTTCTGTCTTCTGTCTTCTGTCTTCTGTCTTCTGTCTTCTGTCTTCTGTCTTCTGTCTTCTGTCTTCTGTCTTCTGTCTTCTGTCTTCTGTCTTCTGTCTTCTGTCTTCTGTCTTCTGTCTTCTGTCTTCTGTCTTCTGTCTTCTGTCTTCTGTCTTCTGTCTTCTGTCTTCTGTCTTCTGTCTTCTGTCTTCTGTCTTCTGTCTTCTGTCTTCTGTCTTCTGTCTTCTGTCTTCTGTCTTCTGTCTTCTGTCTTCTGTCTTCTGTCTTCTGTCTTCTGTCTTCTGTCTTCTGTCTTCTGTCTTCTGTCTTCTGTCTTCTGTCTTCTGTCTTCTGTCTTCTGTCTTCTGTCTTCTGTCTTCTGTCTTCTGTCTTCTGTCTTCTGTCTTCTGTCTTCTGTCTTCTGTCTTCTGTCTTCTGTCTTCTGTCTTCTGTCTTCTGTCTTCTGTCTTCTGTCTTCTGTCTTCTGTCTTCTGTCTTCTGTCTTCTGTCTTCTGTCTTCTGTCTTCTGTCTTCTGTCTTCTGTCTTCTGTCTTCTGTCTTCTGTCTTCTGTCTTCTGTCTTCTGTCTTCTGTCTTCTGTCTTCTGTCTTCTGTCTTCTGTCTTCTGTCTTCTGTCTTCTGTCTTCTGTCTTCTGTCTTCTGTCTTCTGTCTTCTGTCTTCTGTCTTCTGTCTTCTGTCTTCTGTCTTCTGTCTTCTGTCTTCTGTCTTCTGTCTTCTGTCTTCTGTCTTCTGTCTTCTGTCTTCTGTCTTCTGTCTTCTGTCTTCTGTCTTCTGTCTTCTGTCTTCTGTCTTCTGTCTTCTGTCTTCTGTCTTCTGTCTTCTGTCTTCTGTCTTCTGTCTTCTGTCTTCTGTCTTCTGTCTTCTGTCTTCTGTCTTCTGTCTTCTGTCTTCTGTCTTCTGTCTTCTGTCTTCTGTCTTCTGTCTTCTGTCTTCTGTCTTCTGTCTTCTGTCTTCTGTCTTCTGTCTTCTGTCTTCTGTCTTCTGTCTTCTGTCTTCTGTCTTCTGTCTTCTGTCTTCTGTCTTCTGTCTTCTGTCTTCTGTCTTCTGTCTTCTGTCTTCTGTCTTCTGTCTTCTGTCTTCTGTCTTCTGTCTTCTGTCTTCTGTCTTCTGTCTTCTGTCTTCTGTCTTCTGTCTTCTGTCTTCTGTCTTCTGTCTTCTGTCTTCTGTCTTCTGTCTTCTGTCTTCTGTCTTCTGTCTTCTGTCTTCTGTCTTCTGTCTTCTGTCTTCTGTCTTCTGTCTTCTGTCTTCTGTCTTCTGTCTTCTGTCTTCTGTCTTCTGTCTTCTGTCTTCTGTCTTCTGTCTTCTGTCTTCTGTCTTCTGTCTTCTGTCTTCTGTCTTCTGTCTTCTGTCTTCTGTCTTCTGTCTTCTGTCTTCTGTCTTCTGTCTTCTGTCTTCTGTCTTCTGTCTTCTGTCTTCTGTCTTCTGTCTTCTGTCTTCTGTCTTCTGTCTTCTGTCTTCTGTCTTCTGTCTTCTGTCTTCTGTCTTCTGTCTTCTGTCTTCTGTCTTCTGTCTTCTGTCTTCTGTCTTCTGTCTTCTGTCTTCTGTCTTCTGTCTTCTGTCTTCTGTCTTCTGTCTTCTGTCTTCTGTCTTCTGTCTTCTGTCTTCTGTCTTCTGTCTTCTGTCTTCTGTCTTCTGTCTTCTGTCTTCTGTCTTCTGTCTTCTGTCTTCTGTCTTCTGTCTTCTGTCTTCTGTCTTCTGTCTTCTGTCTTCTGTCTTCTGTCTTCTGTCTTCTGTCTTCTGTCTTCTGTCTTCTGTCTTCTGTCTTCTGTCTTCTGTCTTCTGTCTTCTGTCTTCTGTCTTCTGTCTTCTGTCTTCTGTCTTCTGTCTTCTGTCTTCTGTCTTCTGTCTTCTGTCTTCTGTCTTCTGTCTTCTGTCTTCTGTCTTCTGTCTTCTGTCTTCTGTCTTCTGTCTTCTGTCTTCTGTCTTCTGTCTTCTGTCTTCTGTCTTCTGTCTTCTGTCTTCTGTCTTCTGTCTTCTGTCTTCTGTCTTCTGTCTTCTGTCTTCTGTCTTCTGTCTTCTGTCTTCTGTCTTCTGTCTTCTGTCTTCTGTCTTCTGTCTTCTGTCTTCTGTCTTCTGTCTTCTGTCTTCTGTCTTCTGTCTTCTGTCTTCTGTCTTCTGTCTTCTGTCTTCTGTCTTCTGTCTTCTGTCTTCTGTCTTCTGTCTTCTGTCTTCTGTCTTCTGTCTTCTGTCTTCTGTCTTCTGTCTTCTGTCTTCTGTCTTCTGTCTTCTGTCTTCTGTCTTCTGTCTTCTGTCTTCTGTCTTCTGTCTTCTGTCTTCTGTCTTCTGTCTTCTGTCTTCTGTCTTCTGTCTTCTGTCTTCTGTCTTCTGTCTTCTGTCTTCTGTCTTCTGTCTTCTGTCTTCTGTCTTCTGTCTTCTGTCTTCTGTCTTCTGTCTTCTGTCTTCTGTCTTCTGTCTTCTGTCTTCTGTCTTCTGTCTTCTGTCTTCTGTCTTCTGTCTTCTGTCTTCTGTCTTCTGTCTTCTGTCTTCTGTCTTCTGTCTTCTGTCTTCTGTCTTCTGTCTTCTGTCTTCTGTCTTCTGTCTTCTGTCTTCTGTCTTCTGTCTTCTGTCTTCTGTCTTCTGTCTTCTGTCTTCTGTCTTCTGTCTTCTGTCTTCTGTCTTCTGTCTTCTGTCTTCTGTCTTCTGTCTTCTGTCTTCTGTCTTCTGTCTTCTGTCTTCTGTCTTCTGTCTTCTGTCTTCTGTCTTCTGTCTTCTGTCTTCTGTCTTCTGTCTTCTGTCTTCTGTCTTCTGTCTTCTGTCTTCTGTCTTCTGTCTTCTGTCTTCTGTCTTCTGTCTTCTGTCTTCTGTCTTCTGTCTTCTGTCTTCTGTCTTCTGTCTTCTGTCTTCTGTCTTCTGTCTTCTGTCTTCTGTCTTCTGTCTTCTGTCTTCTGTCTTCTGTCTTCTGTCTTCTGTCTTCTGTCTTCTGTCTTCTGTCTTCTGTCTTCTGTCTTCTGTCTTCTGTCTTCTGTCTTCTGTCTTCTGTCTTCTGTCTTCTGTCTTCTGTCTTCTGTCTTCTGTCTTCTGTCTTCTGTCTTCTGTCTTCTGTCTTCTGTCTTCTGTCTTCTGTCTTCTGTCTTCTGTCTTCTGTCTTCTGTCTTCTGTCTTCTGTCTTCTGTCTTCTGTCTTCTGTCTTCTGTCTTCTGTCTTCTGTCTTCTGTCTTCTGTCTTCTGTCTTCTGTCTTCTGTCTTCTGTCTTCTGTCTTCTGTCTTCTGTCTTCTGTCTTCTGTCTTCTGTCTTCTGTCTTCTGTCTTCTGTCTTCTGTCTTCTGTCTTCTGTCTTCTGTCTTCTGTCTTCTGTCTTCTGTCTTCTGTCTTCTGTCTTCTGTCTTCTGTCTTCTGTCTTCTGTCTTCTGTCTTCTGTCTTCTGTCTTCTGTCTTCTGTCTTCTGTCTTCTGTCTTCTGTCTTCTGTCTTCTGTCTTCTGTCTTCTGTCTTCTGTCTTCTGTCTTCTGTCTTCTGTCTTCTGTCTTCTGTCTTCTGTCTTCTGTCTTCTGTCTTCTGTCTTCTGTCTTCTGTCTTCTGTCTTCTGTCTTCTGTCTTCTGTCTTCTGTCTTCTGTCTTCTGTCTTCTGTCTTCTGTCTTCTGTCTTCTGTCTTCTGTCTTCTGTCTTCTGTCTTCTGTCTTCTGTCTTCTGTCTTCTGTCTTCTGTCTTCTGTCTTCTGTCTTCTGTCTTCTGTCTTCTGTCTTCTGTCTTCTGTCTTCTGTCTTCTGTCTTCTGTCTTCTGTCTTCTGTCTTCTGTCTTCTGTCTTCTGTCTTCTGTCTTCTGTCTTCTGTCTTCTGTCTTCTGTCTTCTGTCTTCTGTCTTCTGTCTTCTGTCTTCTGTCTTCTGTCTTCTGTCTTCTGTCTTCTGTCTTCTGTCTTCTGTCTTCTGTCTTCTGTCTTCTGTCTTCTGTCTTCTGTCTTCTGTCTTCTGTCTTCTGTCTTCTGTCTTCTGTCTTCTGTCTTCTGTCTTCTGTCTTCTGTCTTCTGTCTTCTGTCTTCTGTCTTCTGTCTTCTGTCTTCTGTCTTCTGTCTTCTGTCTTCTGTCTTCTGTCTTCTGTCTTCTGTCTTCTGTCTTCTGTCTTCTGTCTTCTGTCTTCTGTCTTCTGTCTTCTGTCTTCTGTCTTCTGTCTTCTGTCTTCTGTCTTCTGTCTTCTGTCTTCTGTCTTCTGTCTTCTGTCTTCTGTCTTCTGTCTTCTGTCTTCTGTCTTCTGTCTTCTGTCTTCTGTCTTCTGTCTTCTGTCTTCTGTCTTCTGTCTTCTGTCTTCTGTCTTCTGTCTTCTGTCTTCTGTCTTCTGTCTTCTGTCTTCTGTCTTCTGTCTTCTGTCTTCTGTCTTCTGTCTTCTGTCTTCTGTCTTCTGTCTTCTGTCTTCTGTCTTCTGTCTTCTGTCTTCTGTCTTCTGTCTTCTGTCTTCTGTCTTCTGTCTTCTGTCTTCTGTCTTCTGTCTTCTGTCTTCTGTCTTCTGTCTTCTGTCTTCTGTCTTCTGTCTTCTGTCTTCTGTCTTCTGTCTTCTGTCTTCTGTCTTCTGTCTTCTGTCTTCTGTCTTCTGTCTTCTGTCTTCTGTCTTCTGTCTTCTGTCTTCTGTCTTCTGTCTTCTGTCTTCTGTCTTCTGTCTTCTGTCTTCTGTCTTCTGTCTTCTGTCTTCTGTCTTCTGTCTTCTGTCTTCTGTCTTCTGTCTTCTGTCTTCTGTCTTCTGTCTTCTGTCTTCTGTCTTCTGTCTTCTGTCTTCTGTCTTCTGTCTTCTGTCTTCTGTCTTCTGTCTTCTGTCTTCTGTCTTCTGTCTTCTGTCTTCTGTCTTCTGTCTTCTGTCTTCTGTCTTCTGTCTTCTGTCTTCTGTCTTCTGTCTTCTGTCTTCTGTCTTCTGTCTTCTGTCTTCTGTCTTCTGTCTTCTGTCTTCTGTCTTCTGTCTTCTGTCTTCTGTCTTCTGTCTTCTGTCTTCTGTCTTCTGTCTTCTGTCTTCTGTCTTCTGTCTTCTGTCTTCTGTCTTCTGTCTTCTGTCTTCTGTCTTCTGTCTTCTGTCTTCTGTCTTCTGTCTTCTGTCTTCTGTCTTCTGTCTTCTGTCTTCTGTCTTCTGTCTTCTGTCTTCTGTCTTCTGTCTTCTGTCTTCTGTCTTCTGTCTTCTGTCTTCTGTCTTCTGTCTTCTGTCTTCTGTCTTCTGTCTTCTGTCTTCTGTCTTCTGTCTTCTGTCTTCTGTCTTCTGTCTTCTGTCTTCTGTCTTCTGTCTTCTGTCTTCTGTCTTCTGTCTTCTGTCTTCTGTCTTCTGTCTTCTGTCTTCTGTCTTCTGTCTTCTGTCTTCTGTCTTCTGTCTTCTGTCTTCTGTCTTCTGTCTTCTGTCTTCTGTCTTCTGTCTTCTGTCTTCTGTCTTCTGTCTTCTGTCTTCTGTCTTCTGTCTTCTGTCTTCTGTCTTCTGTCTTCTGTCTTCTGTCTTCTGTCTTCTGTCTTCTGTCTTCTGTCTTCTGTCTTCTGTCTTCTGTCTTCTGTCTTCTGTCTTCTGTCTTCTGTCTTCTGTCTTCTGTCTTCTGTCTTCTGTCTTCTGTCTTCTGTCTTCTGTCTTCTGTCTTCTGTCTTCTGTCTTCTGTCTTCTGTCTTCTGTCTTCTGTCTTCTGTCTTCTGTCTTCTGTCTTCTGTCTTCTGTCTTCTGTCTTCTGTCTTCTGTCTTCTGTCTTCTGTCTTCTGTCTTCTGTCTTCTGTCTTCTGTCTTCTGTCTTCTGTCTTCTGTCTTCTGTCTTCTGTCTTCTGTCTTCTGTCTTCTGTCTTCTGTCTTCTGTCTTCTGTCTTCTGTCTTCTGTCTTCTGTCTTCTGTCTTCTGTCTTCTGTCTTCTGTCTTCTGTCTTCTGTCTTCTGTCTTCTGTCTTCTGTCTTCTGTCTTCTGTCTTCTGTCTTCTGTCTTCTGTCTTCTGTCTTCTGTCTTCTGTCTTCTGTCTTCTGTCTTCTGTCTTCTGTCTTCTGTCTTCTGTCTTCTGTCTTCTGTCTTCTGTCTTCTGTCTTCTGTCTTCTGTCTTCTGTCTTCTGTCTTCTGTCTTCTGTCTTCTGTCTTCTGTCTTCTGTCTTCTGTCTTCTGTCTTCTGTCTTCTGTCTTCTGTCTTCTGTCTTCTGTCTTCTGTCTTCTGTCTTCTGTCTTCTGTCTTCTGTCTTCTGTCTTCTGTCTTCTGTCTTCTGTCTTCTGTCTTCTGTCTTCTGTCTTCTGTCTTCTGTCTTCTGTCTTCTGTCTTCTGTCTTCTGTCTTCTGTCTTCTGTCTTCTGTCTTCTGTCTTCTGTCTTCTGTCTTCTGTCTTCTGTCTTCTGTCTTCTGTCTTCTGTCTTCTGTCTTCTGTCTTCTGTCTTCTGTCTTCTGTCTTCTGTCTTCTGTCTTCTGTCTTCTGTCTTCTGTCTTCTGTCTTCTGTCTTCTGTCTTCTGTCTTCTGTCTTCTGTCTTCTGTCTTCTGTCTTCTGTCTTCTGTCTTCTGTCTTCTGTCTTCTGTCTTCTGTCTTCTGTCTTCTGTCTTCTGTCTTCTGTCTTCTGTCTTCTGTCTTCTGTCTTCTGTCTTCTGTCTTCTGTCTTCTGTCTTCTGTCTTCTGTCTTCTGTCTTCTGTCTTCTGTCTTCTGTCTTCTGTCTTCTGTCTTCTGTCTTCTGTCTTCTGTCTTCTGTCTTCTGTCTTCTGTCTTCTGTCTTCTGTCTTCTGTCTTCTGTCTTCTGTCTTCAGTCTCAGTTAACAACACTTCTAGTTAGAAAAGGCTGGGGTTGGTTGGCTGAATTTTTCTATCGGAATTTTTGTACTCATTCTGGTTAGATTTTTTGATAAACGGTTTGCAATGTCTTAAACATACAACTTTTGAGCAAATATGTGAATTTTTTCATTGCTGAATAAAAATTAGGTAAAAAATTAAAAATCATTAACAAACATATATGGAGAAAAAAATAGGCCAACAAATCCCAGGCCGAGGTTGGTTAACCGAGTTTGATAAAATAAGTGAAACACATAAAATTCATCAATTGAAAAGGTTTATTAGTGAAAACAAAGTTAGCGTGTACCATTTTGTATTATGAAGGAACGTAAAAAAACTTCGAGACAACATTGGTGAACTTTTTACTGCTCTCGCTGGCTGTTCTCATTTCCTCCGCCAGCGTACACGCTTACGTCTGGTTGAAAATTTCTCCTCATCCAATAGTGCTTTTATTTTATAACGACCCTTTTGAGACTTAGTTCTGACTCCTACTGCGTCCATCAGCCCATTCAATAGGTAAATTTTAATAGAAATAATGTGCTAATACAAACAAACTCGAAATAGTTTATGAAATTATCAACAAAATGTAAAAAAAAAAGGTTTATTTTATAATTTATAGCAGTTAATCGTCTGGTTCAAATAAAGTGATATTCAAAAAATAAAAGAAATATGTTTTATTGAATTCAAATCGTTGTGACTATATTAGAATTATATTGAGATAAGAATTCTATGTAAAAGTGATGCTACGGCGAAGAAAAGCGCATGTAAATTGCCTTAAGAAATAAACGTATTTTTGGAAATTTATGAAATTATTTTTATTGAAAAATCGCTCAAAACTTTGGATCAATCGGTGTTTACGACCCTGGCACTCCTTTAAATCATCGGTATTTACGACCTTGGCACTCCTTTGAATCATCTCATGCTCTCGCTTTGGATGTGACATTTCCAGAGAGGTCAACTTCTTCGCAGCAGATTGTATGCTGATGGAAGAGTTGAGCTCGAGGTCAATCTGTGATTAATCCTATCGGGATCTTTAAATGCTAAGAGTATCGATGGTATTTGATACATAAAATATTGGAATCCTCTGATTTATCATCAATTTGCAACTTTCAATAATTTTTATCGTATATTTCTATTTGTTGATCATTTCAATTTAATTTTATTACTTATTTCTCATGTATATTTTCCTTATAATCATCAATACTAGCACGCAGGGCCGGTGAAACATGTTAAACCCAGGTGGATAATTTTTCATACTGCGGAGAACGACCCACTATTTCGAAGAATTTCTCTATTCTAATGGAAATGATAATTATCCCTAAAAAGTGAAGTCGTTTTTTTCAATAGAATATTGATTCTATAAAACTTTAAAAAAAGACACGCCAGCGAAAAATTTTTGGCTCGAACAAGACAGTCATCGCCGCAAAGGAAGCCGATGTTTAGACCAGTGACAAATCATTCTATAAGGATGGTATTGAAAAATTATGAAAAGTGCTAGAACGATTGTATGTCATTTGAAGATGATAATGTTGATGAATAAAAAATATGCCTGCACACGAAATTATGTTTTTCTGGTTAGTTCCTGGGCTGTTTGAACGATGTGTTAGTAACTTTTACTTCTTTTCTGAACCACACAGAGTTCAAGTTTATTCGATACAGAATCTTGGTTTGTATGAGTGATTTTCTTAGAAGTGAACACACTCATTGAAACGCAGAAATTTAATGGAAACCGTGAACTTGTATGTATTTGTTAGAAGAAACCATGACAAAGATTTTCGTCACTAACTGAAGTTTCGATCACCAATTATCTGAAATATGATTTTATAGATACATATAGGTTCATCTACTCCAATCGAAGTGTAGAAATATTTTCAATGCAGTTTATGTAATGATATGGAAAATTAATTAAAAATGATTGAGATATAGATGTTCAAAACCAGAGCACTGTTTGTACGATTCTCAGTATTTTGAATATGCACACCGGTATAGAAAGCAAAAACGTAGTCATTCTCTCGATCCCCGTCCCTTTTTACTGTCTTTATTGGAACTAACAAGATCTTTGTTTTTTGTCACTAACTTTTTCGTTCTCCTTTCCCCCGTCTCTTCACCATCTCGATGGAAACTAATCTCTGTAGTATTGAGACATGCTGTTCCCACATCCCCTTTTTATCTCGTTTTCCACAATATTTACTTCTCTTTCATTCTCTTCAGTTACATTACTAGCACCGACAACGGAGAACCGCTCCAGTCGATGACCAGGCTGCGGGCCACCCGCCGAGTCTTTGTTGTTTGATGATTTTTCCCGCGGACCCACACGCACTGAATGATGCGGCCAACATAGATATTTACCAACGCCATCTGGAAGACTCTCATGCTATATTCAATTCACCGGCCACTGCTGATCACCATCAGAAAGTTGAATTTTCGAGAATCCGCGACCCCGATACGACATTACCTAATGATACTATTCTAGTTTTAAGTTAGTCGTTAATTAAGATTAGAAAATACCCTTGGCATCTTAGAGCTTAAGCAGTGTGCCTTAAAATTATATTATATTATTGAATAAAAGAAGTCCTACGTCAAAGATTTTGAGTGATTTTCTTCATGTGAAGATATAGAAGGTGAGATGTGACAAGGTTCATTTCAATCTTTTAGTAACTTAACTTTCACTTTTTACAAGAGGAGTCGACCTTGAACATCTGCCGGAAAATTCCAATGAAGGTCTTCTACTATTTACTATTCCGGCAAAGCTACCAAAAGTTGTTATTTTCTACTTGCTACTGCATTCTTCTTTTGCCGGTTCGGAATGTAAAGAGTAAAATACCTTTATCGGTATTTTCCGGCATCTCAGAGACCCGAGTGATTCGCATATCGGTATTTTCCGGCATCTCAGAGACCCGAGTGATTCGCATTGATGAGATGCTTAAGCTCAGCTCCTCTGCTGGAAGGGAAAAGTTAAGTTACTAAAAGATTTCTGCCTGCTCAAATGACCCTTGTCACGTCTCACCTTTCTGCGGTATATCTTCACATCCTGGCTCTACCTTGAGAGCTAGCATTCTATAATTTTGATTTTATTTATTATTCCGAATTACAATAAAAATATTCTTATTATTATGAATAATGTAAGCATTTCCATAATTTTTTGTTCGAAATTTCAGATGGGTAATTACCCACCTTTGGAATTTTCGGGTGGGTAGTGCTACCCACCGTACCCACCTCTTTCACCGGCCCTGCTAGCACGATATTCAATTTAAAAAAGGTGAGCATTTCACGAATATCAAAGTGCACAATACCCTACGCTAAATATACAACTCCGTCAAACAACCCAGCACAAAACTCGGCCAACCTACTACAATGAATGTTTTCAAGTACGATCACGATTTACAAAAAACTGCAATTATCAGCCCCATGGGGTTGCTCGAGCCATTGATGTGGAACAAGGCAACCAAAATTTCTAATGATCTACAACCAAACAGTTCAATCAATCGTCCCACTTTTGAATCCGCAATTGCACGAGAGTCTGCTTAGATTGATTTTTATTAGAAACCAACACCGAACACGCGAAACCAGAATATAGACTCTGTTTGTTTCGATTTTTATTTGTTTTGTAGCCGACGAAATTACATCATTAGCTTGTGTTCAAGTTTTGTATGCAAGTTATTTTTATAGCGTTAAGTTTCTCTACCACTACTACCATTCAGCGATTTCGGTTGAAGCGATGAACTTTTTCTCATTAATAATCGAGTTCATCTTTTATCAATTATAAATTAATCTTATGTCGTTTTCGTTTTTAAATTGCACTACACTGGTGTAGCGAAAGCTTCACTGAAACCGTTCGTTTTTATCAACTGCATTACACCAGTGCTACACTTTTTCTGCACCGATGCCACTGGTGTAGCACTCATCAAAAGTTTACTGTAGCTCTGTGCAATGGAATCGTTTATTGTAGTCAATGGTTACTGTTTGTTTTCGTCATTTTTGTTCGTTTATTCATGCCTCAGTGTAGCACTGCACCGGTGTAGTGCAAATTGAAAACGAAAACGCCATTAGGCAATCAAAATTTACCCTGAGGTAGTTGAACATTTCTTAGGCGAAAACGACATATCATAGATTTTCATCCGAACTTTCATGACACAAAAACAAAGCATACAAATTAAAGCTTCAAATCGTTTAATAGCTCCTTCTGTCTAGCTGTCTAGCAACAACCTACCTCTGGCATGCTACACGTAGGACTGAAACGTTAGCTATAATTTCGCTTTGATTCATAGATTCGTGTGCTTCCAACAGCTTCGCTTTTGCATCGATTGACCAATCATAGCGATGCTTTCCCTTTGATAGATCGTCATTCAAAACCGTCGTCTATGGCAGGGAAATCCTGTATGCCGGAGATTTTTAGCAGACAAAATAGGACACTGCTAGGATTAATCAAAATTTCAATCATATTTAATTGAAATCATGTGGCTTTATACATTCAAATCGAAACTTAGAAATATTTCTAATCAAATGATGAAATAATATTAATAATTGGTACAAATAGACTGAGCTGTGAGTGTTCAAAACCTGACCACATTTCTTCGTGTATGTTTCCTTGAGTTTTAGATTTGCACCCCTATTGTTAGAAAATAAAGATGTGTTCCACATCAAAACATAAGTATGCCCTCGGAATCTAAGAGCTAGATAGTCTGCCTTATGAGTATTAAATATATTGTTAAATAAAAAAACGTAAGTAAGGTTATACTGTTACCCAACCCGAACCCCAATACTCGTACGAAAAAAAAGTGTTTGTCTGATTCGGGTGACGATTTTTTTATTTTGAACGGGTCGGATTAGGGTTCAAAACATGGGCGACATAGTACCCCACCAAAATCACTTTAGATGTCATCAATGCGCATAATAGCCTGTTCAAAATAGACACAATTCCAGCCTGCTCCTTCGGGCAACCTACCCCAGGCTTCACCACCCTGTATTAACAATTCAAAAGAGCTCCAGGGAGTGGTGGTGGAGGGTTCAAGGTGGTTTCGAACAGGAAAGGTGGAAAAGACGCAAAATTTAAATTCTGAGAACGATGTATGAATTGTCAAATTATTTGCACTTTTGTCTAATAAGTATTCTATTGTTCATGGAACCTAATGTTGAAAAATCTTTCATGGGGGCGAGGGGGCTTAAAACCTCCAAAATCCCCCCTGCGCATGGGCCTGGTTTTCTGTAAACCACTACCAAGTCAAAGATTCGATCAATAATAATGTGCCACATTTCAATACAAATTCCACTAAGAATGATTTACTAATCGGATACCTAACCAACAAGAATAATGACAGCAGAAGATAATTGACTCATATATCTCATAAACATTCGCATACGAATATCCTCTGACTAAGGACATCCGCATCAATTTACACCTTGGATCCTGCTCAATTTCTCATTTACGCTTTGGTGAAGGCTAAGAATATTAGCACCCCTCTTTCCATTCCATGCTCAACAGCAACATTTTCCATACAAAGCGAGCGTGTGTCTGAAAATTCCCAAGCTCGAACAACAATCGCATCTTGGAAAATGGGCTCTGATGTTGTTGCTAGATATCCTTACTCGTGGAGTACGGTCTTCTTACAACACTTATTCACCCACGTATGCATAGCGTGAACCTGTGAAGAGGATAATAGCTCAGCTAATCTAACGACAATAAGCTGCCCAACCACTGGTAAACGATCACTTCGCTTCGCACTATCTGACCATGACCGACATAAAGGAAATGACGAAGGAACTTCATTCCGACCATTCACGAGCTTTTTCTAACACCGGACTTTTCAGCAAGCAGATTGAAGTTAACATTGCTTCGACCCCGAAGTAGGGTAAAGTGTTATAATATGCCCCCCTTAAGAAAACATAGTGATATTTCTAAATGTACTGATATATTTTCTTCGAGAATGTATGTAATTTTCAATGATTTCGGAAGAAGTGATGAGAATTGATTGATATAAACACATTTTCCAAAACGACCACATTCTCAGTTTTTTCGCTTGCCTTTGGCATAATGCCCCAGCAACCGTATAATATGCCTCACAACAAATCAGTAGTATGCCCCACAACAATGATGCAATATGCCCCTTGAAATGTCGGATAAAGAAGATATTATTTGCATCAGAAATCAATTGCATAATCAATTAATTACAATTGGAAACCAACATTTTTTATCCTCCCAACGCTCATTTTTGTTTCATTAACCGTTATAAATCTTTAAAACAATATTTTAACTCAAAGCATACTGTTGAATCGAAGGTGGGGCATAATGTCCATAGAGTGATTGTTATGATAAAATTCGTATATAAAAAAATGGCTTTGTTTCTCTAGATATTTATACTGTATATAGAGGCATTAGCACTACTGAAAGTTAATTACTAAGTTGCAACCGACCATTAGACGTTTTACACGATTAAAATGCTTGTTAATTCGAAGCAAAACCTTACATCGAAAAGCTATCTAACGATATTTTAAGTTTTTTTCATATTTTCCAGCAAACCACAACTGCCAAACTTGTATACCAGAAAGATCTTACAAAAAGATAACATTAGAATTAAAACTTTTGTTTAGAAAAGTCTTGAATACTTAAAAAAGGAAAGGGGCGTTTTGGCCAGCAGGGGCGCTTTATAACACTTTCCCCTACTAAAGACAAGGAAATGAAATATAACAGTTCGGCTGAAAAGTTCGTATCGTTTAATAGAAACACACATTTTTTGCCAAAATTCGTTTTTATTATTCAACATAATTGCCATCAGAGGCGATACAGCGATTATAGCGATCTTCCAACTTTTCGATACCATTTTTGTAGTACGATTTGTCCTTTGCCTCAAAATAGGCCTCAGTTTCAGCGATTACCTCTTCATTGTTTCTAAATTTTTTACCAGCGAGCATTTTCTTGAGGTCTGGGAACAGGAAAAAGTCACTGTGGGCCAAATCTGGAGAATACGGTGGATGAGGGAGCAATTCAACAGCTCCAAACACTGCTCAGAATCATCAATTCGTTGTTGTTTTTGATCGATTGTGAGCACACGCGGCACTCATTTTGCACAAAGCTTTCTCATATCCAAATATTCGTGAATAATATGTCCAACACGTTCCTTTGATATCTTTAGGGTGTCAGCTATCTCGATCAACTTCACTTTACGGTCATTGAAAATCATTTTGTGGATTTTTTTCACGTTTTCATCGGTAACAGCCTCTTTTGGACGTCCACTGCGTTCATCGTCTTCGGTGCTCATATGACCAGTACGAAATTTTGCAAACCACTTACGAATTGTTGCTTCGCCCGGTGCAGAGTCTGGATAACACTCATCAAGCCATTTTTTGGTATCGGCGGCACTTTTTTTCATCAAAAAGTAGTGTTTCATCAACACACGAAATTCCTTTTTTTCCATTTTTTCTACAATAACAAAAGTAGCTTCACTCAAAATGCAATATCTCACAAACTAATAATCAGACAGCTGTCAAATTTATACACGTATCTTTTGAAGGTTGGTACTAACTGAAAATGGTATGGATTTAATTCTAGTGGCGCCCTCTCATAGAAACGATACGAACTTTTCAGCCGATCTGTTAGCGTAGATTACATTTTGTCACTATCATCCACATTGATGTGATACAAAGGAGTATATACGTTATTTGTTTTAGAAATTCAAAGATGAGTACAGTATGAATTATAGTAAAATGCAACATAAAATCACAGGAATTCTTAGAAACCTATGAATGTAAATTTACACTGAATAAGATTACTCGTGCTCTAGTTTTGCTGGTCGCACAGTGCAAGATTGGGTGGTGGTTTGAAAAGTAAAACCTGTTTTAATCCACCTAGTGGTGATATGATGACTTTCTCGTATGATTCATTTTTGCCGATATATTACAGCAAAAACTCGTAAAAATAATCCAATTAAAAAAAATTTAGAAAAGAATTTCGAAATTTTCTGTTGCTTCTACTACATTGTTATACTACATTTCAATTTAAGTTAGTGAAAATCTATTGAATCATACGTGAGAAAGTGAAGTGAGCTCCATTTTTTCACATTTGATTATTTTTACTTCTGGAACCGAAAACTAAATATCGGTATAGTGACATTTTACTGTCAATTTAAAGAATTGGTAACTTATGAAAACAATATTCTTGAAACTGATAGTTTCGCACTAACCACCCTACCTACGAGACCAGGGGTTGGATTTGAACAAAAATTGGAATATTCTTATGGTATCTTAAGACCTTTCATTTGAATCTAAGTTTGTGAAAATAAATTCAGCCATATCCGAGAAAAGTGAGTGACATTATTTTCAATTATATTTATTTGTAATTCCGGACTTTGTACCTCCGAGAAAAGTGAGTGACATTATTTGTCCTATACACACATACATACACACACAGACATTTTCTGATCTCGACGAATGTCGAATGGTATATGACACTCGGCCCTCCGGGCCTCCATTCCAAATTTGTTGATTATATAAACAAGTTGCTGACTTACAAATGCCTTCATTTTACATTAAAAATTTCACCAGTTCAGAACAATTTACGATGGATAATACATTAGAAAAAATAAAATTACCATTAAAACATGCCAAACGACATAAGAAGCGTGCTTAATCTACTTAGCAGTGAGATGATACCTTTTTATAAATCCGCATGTGTTTTGCGTGAATATTCTTCTGTTTTTAGTTTTCATGAAATTATTTCAATGACCGTCGTTTTAAACGACAGTTTGAAATTTCAAGTACAATGAGTTCTTGTAATTTTGGAACTGCAAGACGAATCGAAGAAAGAAATTGCATGAAACCTTAATCTTAAAATTGTTCCTTTTAATCTAAACGAGTGACAAACGATTAGGCATTCAATGAGACGTAGAAATGAGTTCCTCTTTAATGTTTTCGTCAGTATTTGTGGTACTTCCAGAAACGGTATTCAGAGACCAGCATAACCCAAATAGTTCGTATGTCTATGAATTAGTATGACGAATAAATAAATATAGTTTTGAGCCCAACTTTGATGATTTTTTGGTATCGTCTTCTTCTATGACGGTTTGAATTTGAAAAACTCGTCACTCTGTAATTTTAAAATTGGAGGTCGGAATTGGAAAAAATCACCAAATTTGTATGCGACCGTAAGTTTATTTTAATTTGAGTTTTTGTGAATTGGTTTCGGCCTTTTTCTAGCTTTCCTATTCCCGATACTTTCGGAATCGGAATCGGTGTAGCCGATTGTCAGTTAATTTCGCCTAATATATTGCCTTTATATAAGAAGCATAGTACACCTCCACTGTTTTGGCCGGATTTAGCGTCGGCTCACTATGATTTTAACATAATTTGAAAAAAATGTGTGGATAGCTTATTTTTGATGATACTCCTTAAACATCCGATCTCAGAAAGATTCAGACTTCAGGACGACGGAGAGACCTTTCATTTCCGACTAGTTTGATCAAAATCGATCCAATCCTCTCTGAGACCTCATTGTTGACATTGCACATACACACACACACACACACACACACACACACACACACACACACACACACACACACACACACACACACACACACACACACACACACACACACACACACACATACACATTTGCTGAGTTCGTCGAGCTGAATCGATTGATATATAACAGTCGGCCCTCCGGGCCTCGGAAAATTATACCTAAACCTGTTTTTATATGCATTTAAAAAGGTAAAGACTTGTGTAATGCGAAACGTATAAATATAAAAAGGTAAAAACTTCTGTAATGAGAAACGAAAATGCCGAATTCTTTTGTGAGTCAGAAACGCAATTTTCCAAACGTTTCCTTGCTGACGAGAACAAGGCTCAAGCGATGTGGCCGAAGAGACGTTGTCCAACCAAAGAACTGCTAACGGTTCGAATTACATTAATACCGATGCTAACTGCATGAAAGTGGTTTCTTTAAATATTTGCGCCATTAAAAGTCAATTCGGTGGCTAGCGAGACCAAAATGGGGCTCTGTGGGCCTCGTATACCTTCCGCCTAACAAAATCTATGGGCCCTCATATACCTTCCGCCTGACATATGTTCAATTAAAAACGAAAAAGGTCCATCTGTTAGACGGATGGTTAAACGGTATTATTATCTAATATATTCTTTTGAAAATTTGAACAACAACGAAAATTATGTCAACTCACTTTCAAGGATCACATTGAAGGAATCCAGGCAAAATGTAATAAATATATTGAATGTTTATTTCTTCTTATGAACAGAAATTCTAAGCTCTGTGTTAAGAACAAATTATTAATTTATAAACAAATTTTCCGACCAGCCATGCTTTATGCAGTACAAATTTGGTCAAGTTATTGTTCCACCAAGAAGAAAACGCTTCAAAGGATTCAGAATAGAATTCTGAAAATGATTTTGAAGCGTCCTCCCTGGTTTAGTACAAATGAGTTACACATACTCACAAGTATAGAACCATTAGATGTAATGTCACATAATATTATAAGAAAATTCCGACAAAAATCGATGCAATCTTCAATTGAATCGATTTGCTCTCTGTAATAGTTAGTATGTTAGTATATAAGTTCCTTTTCCACATTACACAATACAAGTAGGTTTACAATTTTCCCTACACAAAAATCACAGAATTTCGGAAGCAAATGATGCCTTCATGGTAATAACCAAATCATGTATATAATAGGGCTGAAAAGTAACCACTTGTAGCTGAGCACCCAATTTAAATCTTAATAAATTAATTTTATCTCATATTCCAAACGAAGATTATCTTTATAAAAATACATTCATGAGTTATATTGTTTTGGTTATAGCCAAATAAAAAGTATACCTGTCCTAATCCTATGCATGATCTTTTATGATGTGAATTCTTTTTAAGTCGAAGGATTAATAAACACAATAAGTTATTAGTTATTAGATACATATTCCATTGAATCACTGAATATTATTTGCAGTGCTTGTGTTTTAAAAGTTTGCTTGTTTAGTTTTCATTAATCTACGAGAAGTTATTGAATCCTGCCAGTTACAACTTGATTTCAATGTGATATCAGAAAAAAGAGAGAAAAAAATATAGTATGAAATACATTCTACGCATGTTCCGAACGATGAATTTTCATGAGAAGGGGTTCTTGCTAATGATATAAATTATATTGATAAAAAAAATCCATGAATAAAATTTTATTATTTATGAGACAATTAAACATGTCTACTGAGACGGAGTTCTTCCCTTGTGGAATTGAAGATTGATATATTTATTATTTCACTGCGCAATAAGTACATCTGATGTGATTCCCAGAACATCCCAAGGATTAATGAATGAAATCTCTCAATAGCACTATGCACTAGCATATGACTAAAGCATATGCGTATCTGTATCCGAAGTTTTCACATAAATGATATAGTCAATCATACAATATGTTCATCATTCACCAAACCTACGTCATATTGTATGGGAGCTCGTCTTAATAGATAGTTTGTTAGATAATTAATATTACGAAATCTTGCCTTAAAATTAATGGGTCAATTGTATTTCGGAGCAGTTAGAAAACTGTGACACAGTTGCGCTAAACTACAACAGAACACAACAACAGAAACACAACAGCGTTATATTAGAATGCAGGGCAATTATGCATAGAACGGCTACATAGTGATTCCAAAAATATTCCTGCTAATTAAGATGCTCTGAATGTTGTGAAATACAACTTAGAACGCATCTCCACTGAACACTTCCCTTCTCCTTGTGAATATTATTATGACCATCACTAATTTGTTTATATTCTAATGATCATCAATTAATTACTCTGGGCTCGTCAAGAAGTATTATTACTATTGATGTCGTTTTTTATATTTGGTTTTAACCTTTTCGGACGTTCGTCGGTACCGTTTCTCACCTAACCCGATCAATTTGGGGCTCGCCATTTGACTTAGATCGAAAATTTTTTTTAAAAATGGTTTAACTACCTTATGAATAAGGACGTGGTACTACATTAGCGAACTTCAAGGCTACAAGTTGGTTACGGAATATGAAGCAAAACAATACCGAAATGATCAACTACAAAGTCTAATGGTTTATGTTCAAAACAATGTTTATTATAGAATTGATTTTAACATACTAATTTATCATAGTACAGAAATTTGAATGTACCTTACAGTATCACAAATGTTTGGAGAGTTGAATATCATAATTATTCTTTAACAATTTTATGGGATTCTATTATGCCTGGTTGCTTAAAGAATCATCGCCTGTCATCACGGAAACCACAAAAATTCAAAGCGGGTAGTTTGAGGGCTCATCATCCATTCGAAAACAACAGTCACATCCCCATTCTCGTTCGCAGTTCGAGCTATTGCGGTTCGCTCTAATTGACTTTATTTAATCACGTTAAAATACATCTTGTGTGAAACACCAATACGGTATCCGTTACAGACAAACACGACAGAGTACACTAGTATTCAGTTTGTATGTATATGCATCACATGGCTGCCATAACTCACCACGGGTTCAATCCTTCTTTTGTGTGATTATCATTGCGAGTGCAGCTGCTAAAACTCCTAACACAAGAAATGATCCATCGAATAAACAAAGAAAACTTCTTAAAGCACTAAGTAACCACTTAAGCGGAAGATTCAATGCTTGTGAGGGTGCAACTGTTTGTGGAACGCCGACATCTCGAAGCTTTGTTTCCAGGAATCCGTCGTTGATGGAGAATGCTGGAAAATAATCGCTAATGCGGTTTCGAGTCCAATATGCCGTGCTGTTGTCACCGAACCAAGACGTATAGCTAAACTGGTAGATCGAGGCCCGAATAAATTTCGGTGCCTTATCAGGAAGATGAGCTTGATCAAAAAGATTTAAAACGATTGGATGATTTTGCAACATCCTTTGAACCATTGGATACATCCATTTCTGGGTGTTTGGTTTCATGCTTGAAGCATCATAGAATTTGAAATCGAACCGAGGGAAGTATAACCAGGCGTAAGGCATAGCGCCCTGTTCGTTCCAGGGCTTGTACTGAAATCCGTACTCCTCCCAAGGACCGGACAAATCATTGGCATGTTCTAAAACAATTTCCATGCGCTTTTGACGCATTTTAATAAGGTGTTGTCCATATTGATTTACTATGTGCAAGCTGTGAAGACCATTGTATGATGCCGTAAATACCGTAGAATTTAAAGATGTTTGTTGTACCAATCGAGTATGAGGAACAATAGAGGTAAACATGATCGTGAAAGCTGCTACCGTTGGCGCAAGAAGTTCCCAGTTTCCGGTCAGTTTACGTACACCGTCGCTCTGTGTATGAGAAGAGTGAATAAGCAATAATGTTAGTCTCATTCGAGAAATCCTTACTTACCACATTTTTAACACCTGTTTGTGTGATTATCAATTTCAAAAATAACTGCCCCATCAATACAATGACCACTATTGGAGCTATCCAAACCATGACCTTCATCATGTTCAAGTACTGGGATTGGTTGAAATTGAGTTTGAAAGAAATTCCATCTCTGAAGCTGATTCCAAAAAGCAACCATGTTCCCAATGTTATTAATACTGCAATCACTTTAACAGCAAATGTCCCAGTTTCATCTACAGTCTGCTGTTTTTTCATCCTTTTCACCAACTCTTTGTCATCCATTAAAGTCAACAGTAAGGTCATAACGATCAGACTCAAAAAACCATAGTTCCCGCTAGCTATGATGTTTAAATGCAGGAAAACTTGCCACCAAAGAGCAAACATTCGAACTTTCTGATTCGAAGCAAAAAATAACCAAGAACATACTAACTCACTTACATACACGTAGATCGTGCTAAGCTTATGCAGTCCATCTGGCTGTTGGTACGTATACCAGCTGTACGAAGTCGGGAGTGGCATAGTTTCGAAATGTTTCTTCAGCCCTGTGAGATCCCACCACAAAGGACATCCGCTGGCGAGCTTAACCGATCCCGATGCGAACACGAATCGGAAGAGAAGCCATTTCATAAGTAACAACGCTAAGTTCTCGATGGGACCACGTGGATCACTTAACTTTGCGGGGGCAAGAAGTATGCACAGAAAACCGGCCTCCAGCAAGAGATCATCCGATTGTTGTCGGAAAGATTGAGAAATTTGTACCAGCGAGAAGTATAAGGCCCACATTGCGATAAAGTTTGGCAAACGGCATAGCTTGTTGAAGGCAAATCCGAATAATCCTATGGCACATCCAACTAAACAGAAGAGATCAATTGCAGATTCTGTATCTAGTCCGAGCAATGGTGCCAGCTGAAGAAAGTTGAGCCGTTCGTTGATAGTTCCATTGCCGAGAATTCGATTCGCTGGGAGGATACCGGAATTGCTGAATAGTCCTGGAAACAGATAAATGAAGAAAACATGTGATTAACGATGGATTAAAATACGTCAGGATACGTATTCCCCATTATTGATATCGACGAAAAATCTTGACAGATGTCAAACCGTTCACAACTAGGGCTATTGTTTGATAGATGTCAAACCGTTCACGACTAGGGCTATTGTGTATTGTAGAGTCGCCATATTATTTTACCGATTTCTCGACTCTCATTCAACGAATTGTGATAAAATAGGATGCAATATCATTGCTCCGGATCTGCGAAACAATACCGCAGAAAAAATAGTTTGACATTTTCTCAATACTACTGTTGTAGCGATTCGAAAATCGAAGTGACACAAATTTTCATCATACCCTTAAGATCAATCTATCGAACAGGGACAGCAGACTCCACTCTAAATAATAGTATTGGTATTTAAGATGACCACTGGAGCTGAGATAACTACCAGAGCCGTTACCCTACATACTTACATCATTACTATCCAAGTAACCAAAAATTCGAATAAAACAAATGGACAGCTTTTTAAGCAACTATTTACATTTGAGCAACGAGAATGTTCAAACGGAGTGATTCTGTTATTTCAATTTCAATTGTTCTCCGTGTACTTTTGAGCAACAAGAAAGTTTACGCAGGACTAAATATAGTTTTTGTCGTGAATACGACTTACTTTACTATGGGGTGCCTTTTCAAAATTAGCCATATGAAAGAATGGGCAGAACTTAATTGTGAATATCTCGACTTGTATTAATGGTAACAACATAATTCTTTCACTATTCCATCAAAAATATGATCAGGAATTTAGAATAATATTTTGAACAGTGTGCGATAACCACAAACAACTCAAAATTTGAAAATAACCCATCTTTATTATAAAGAACTATCTAGTTATTTCATAATATTTAATTGCATTTCAGAATGTTTAATGTAACTAATCTGTAATTTAGTCTAGGCGCATCGTTTAAAATTCTAGTAGAGAAAAAGAGAAAAGTTGCACAATTCACACAATCGATCAACTACCAATTCGAATTAGGAAGTATAAAGAAAGCGTGTCAGTTTTATTCGTATTCACGACATCCAGTTATGTCTCTGACATTACACACCCGTACTTTTAAAAGGAAAGAATGTAGTTTTGCATACACTTTCTTCAAATCGTTTTCATTCGGATACTGTATCGAATGAGCGTTCAAAAATTATACATTGAAAATAAAGTTGAATCCAAACCACGAATTTTTGACAAGATTTTTTTCAACTTGCTCTTATAACCAAAACATGGCAATAAAGCAAATAGAGCTATCTTAAAATAAAGTCCAGTTAGTAAATCATTCAATTTCTCAAAACCGATTTCGCAACCAAAGTGGAGCATTAATGACCTCAAGTGATACCTTATTTGACCTTTCGTACAAGAAATTTTTGTTAAGATTCTACTGATCAATACAAATAGTGTAATATGTAATCTAAATGCAATTCGCAGTCAATAACGATAATGTTCATAATTGGCAGCGTAAACCCTCCAAATACGAAATACTAGCACAAACAAATATACAGATTAGACAATAACGGAATTTTTGGTCCCATCGCGGTCCTCCGTTCAAACGTCACAATTACACAAATTTAAATCACCTAACGCCTCTGCCCCAAATGGAGCGTCGTAATACACTGGAACCTCAATTTACGCGCCGGGGTGCGCCTGAGGACCCTCTGAGTATGTTCTGAGACTATGGAAATGCTTAAGAGATGTTCCAAGATCTCAATACTACTTGGAGTATTGTCCTTAGGGACTACACTGTGTCACAGCAAGAATTACTACGGCTAATGCCTTTTTTGTTTGTGGTGCATACTTTTAGAGCTACACATTGCTTACTTGTCTATTTATAGCTGTTCCAGGAAGGTTTCCAGTCGTCCAACAACTTCGATGAAAACAGGTCTTAAGATCTACTCGAGCATTCAGCAGTCTATATATAGTTTTTCAATGCGGATCATAGTCGTATTGCTACATACTACTTACTTGTGTGTTTTGATCTTTTTTTCGGAATATTCCCCGTCGTCCATGAGCTTCAGTGAGAACAGATCTTAAGATCTACACGAACATTCAGCAGTTTATGAAAAATTTTCCAAGACTGTTCATAGTCGTTGAGCTACAACTCCAGGTAGTTTTTGGATGGCCTAAAGCAATAACAATTGTTCTATTGATCGCATGTGGCATCACGAACATGGACCGAGAACGAGAAGGTCGTTAATGCACTTTGTTACACTGGTAGATCTTAAGGCCTGAACTTCATGTAGTTTTTGGATGGATTATCGGTTATCTCAGATCTTATCACAGTATGTCAATTTTCTGTGTATAGTACTACCGCACTCAATAGTCATATAAAAATGATTATATACAATATTTGCTTTCCAGATAGTTCTTGGATGCCCACGGTCTTATTTAGATTCTTAGAAACTAAACAATTCATTAATGTACATTTCACAATATTCAATTCACTGAAGCAAAATCGCGTTATTTCAATTAAAACGCGTAAAAAAGTCGCATAAATTAAATTCGCGTAAAGTAAGTTCACGTAAATTGAGGTTTTAGTGTACAGAGGTTCTGATTTACGTGTTCAATGCGGGAAGCCCTTAGTTGGAGGAAGAAATGCACACACCGATTTGATGCGACGATGTGTTAGGTTTATTATTGTTTGATAGCTCTGGTGGAATTATTGAAAAATTTTGTATTTCAGTACAAAAATTGGTTAATCACTCAGATCGATGTACGAAACTTTCACCCAAAGCTCTTTTTTAGAAACAGAAGATTCAGAGGAATTTTTTGATAAACTTTGGTGAGCCTGTTGTATTGTTGTTGTAATAATTCACAATCCGATGAACAAAATGTGATCTGACAACCGCTGGGCAGTTCAATGAATTTTTTTTTTATTTTTTTTTTTATTTTTTTATTTATTTTTTTTTTTTTTTTTTTAATAACTATTTATTGGAATATGAGTTAAAATTAAATTATTAAGATTTAAATTGGGTGTTCAGCCACAAGTGGTGACTTTTCAGCCCTGTTATATATATATATATATATATATATATATATATATATATATATATATATATATATATATATATATATATATATATATATATATATATATATATATGATTTGGTTATTACCATGAAGACATCATTTGCTTCCGCAATTCTGAGATTTTTGTGTAGGGAAAATTCTAAACCTACTTGTATTGTGTAATGGGGAAAAGGAACTTATATACTAACTTACTAACTAATACAGAGAGCGAATCGATTCAATTGAAGATTGCATCGATTTTTGTCGGAATTTACATATAATAGTATGTGACATTACATCTAATGGTTCTATATTTGTGAGTCTGTGTAACTCATTTGAACTAAACCAGGGAGGACGCTTCAGAATCATTTTCAGAATTTTATTCTGAATCCTTTGAAGCGTTTTCTTCCTGGTGGAACAACAGCTTGACCAAATTGGTACCGCATAAAGCATGGCTGGTCTGAAAATTTGTTTATAAATTAACAATTTGTTTTTTAGACAGAGCTTAGAATTTCTGTTTATAAGAGGATATAAACATTTAATATATTTATTACACTTTGCCTGGATTCCTTCAATGTGATCCTTGAAAGTGAGCTTTTTGTCATACGTTAAACCTAAGTATTTAGCTTGATCAGACCATGTCAATTCCAAGCCATTCAATTTGAGAATGTGATTATTGTTTGGTTTAAGAAACGAAGCTCTTGGCTTGTGAGGAAAGATAATTAATTGCGTTTTTGCTGCATTTGGTTTAATTTTCCATTTTGACAGATAATCACTGAAAATATTTAAACTTCTTTGTAGGCGACTGCAGATCACTCTTAGATTTCTACCTGTGGCTAACAGACTTGTGTCGTCACAGAATAACGATTTCTGACAACCAACGGGTAGATTTGGAAGATCAGAAGTGAAAATATTATACAAGATTGGAGCTACACTCGAACCCTGCGGAACACCGGCTCGTACGGGTAGCAATTCAGATTTACAATTCTGATAGCTAACCTGAAGAGTACGATCAGTTAAATAATTTTGAATCATTTTGATCAAATAAATAGGAAACTGGAAATCAGACATTTTTGCTATTAAACCTTTGTGCCAAACACTGTCGAATGCTTTTTCTATGTCTAGAAGAGCAACTCCAGTGGATAACCCAGAAGATTTATTTGCTTTTATCATGTTCGTTACTCTGACAAGTTGATGAGTAGTTGAATGTTCATGACGAAATCCAAACTGCTCTGGTAAAAAAATTGAATTCTCATTTATATGAGACATCATTCTCAACAAGATAATTTTTTCAAAAAGTTTACTGATAGAAGAAAGTAAGCTAATTGGGCGATAACTTGATGTTTCTGCTGGGTTTTTATCAGGTTTTAGGATAGGAATTACTTTAGCGTTTTTCCATCTTTTTGGGAAGTAAGCTAATGAAAAACACTTGTTGAAAATTTTAACCAGGAGTCTCAAGGCAACATCGGGAAGATTTTTAATAAGAATATTAAAAATTCCATCATTACCAGGAGCCTTCATGTTTTTGAGTTTCCTAATAATTGATTTAATTTCATCAAAATTCGTCTCAATAATGTCATCGTGTGATAACACTTGGGTTGAAATATGATCATATTTCAGTGAGACTTCATTTTCAATAGGACTCACAACGTTTAAATTAAAATTGTGGACACTCTCGAACTGCTGAGCTAGTTTTTGAGCTTTTTCACCATTTGTAAGAAGTATTTGATTTCCTTCCTTGAGAGCAGGAATTGGTTTCTGAGGTTTCTTAAGAACCTTGGAAAGTTTCCAGAAAGGTTTAGAATATGGTTTAATTTGTTCAACTTCTTTAGCGAAATTTTCATTTCGCAAAAGAGTAAATCTATGTTTAATTTCTTTTTGTAAATCCTTAACTATGTTTTTCATAGCAGGATCACGAGAACGTTGATATTGTCGTCGACGAACATTCTTCAACCGAATGAGCAGTTGAAGATTGTCATCGATGATAGGAGAATTTAATTTAGTTTGAGCTTTGGGAACTGAAAGATTTCTAGCTTCGATAATGTAATAATTCAAATTATCAATTGCTGTGTCGATGTCCGCAGAATTTTCTAAAATAGTTTCATGATCCACATGATTTTCAATGTGAGATCTGTAATCCAACCAATTAGCTCTATGATAGTTGAAAATAGAACTAATTGGATTAATTATAGCTTCGTTGGAAAGTCTGAATGTTACAGGAAGATGATCTGAGTCAAAGTCAGCATGTGTAATCGGTTCACTACAAATGTGACTTTGACCTGTTAGAACCAGATCAATTGTAGACGGGTTTTTCACGGAAGAGAAACAAGTAGGATTACTGGGATGAAGAACTGTGAAGTAACCAGCTGAGAGTTGATTATGAAGTATTTTACCATTACTGTTATTTTGCCTACAATTCCACTGGACATGCTTAGCATTTAAGTCCCCTATTACGAAAAATTTCGATCGATATCTTGTAAGTTTTTGCAAATCGCCTTTAAAGAAATTTAATTGTTCGCCAGTGCATTGGAATGGCAAATATGCTCCAGCGATGAAATAAATTCCATGAATGGTTTCAACTTCGATTCCCAAGCTTTCAATAACTTTAGTATTGAAAGAAGGTAAAATTCGATGTTTAATTTGCCGTTGGACAAAAATGGCAACTCCACCACCCATTCCAGTAAACCTGTCAAATCGATGAACCACATAATGTGGATTACTTTTCAATTTTACATTTGGTTTAAGAAAAGTTTCTGTCACAATGGCAATATGAATTTTGTGAACTTTGAGAAAATTATAAAATTCATCTTCACTCGATTTCAAAGATCGAGCGTTCCAATTTAAAATATTCAAATAATTATTTAACATCACTGTTAAATTTTAAATTCATTATAATATTATTTGCAAATTTCCATCCGATTTGAAATGCTTCAAAAAGTGATGAAGTCGAATTCATTTGGATGATCATTTGAAAAAGTTGATCTTGTAGGTAGATCATTTTATTTTCAGTTATATCGCCTAAATCGACTTCATTTAAAGAAGAGAATGGCATTGAAGGAATATTTGTAGGTAGACTGCCATTAGAAGAAGATGATTTGGCCGGTCTACCTATTAATAAATTGTTTTCGTTAAAAGAAGAACTGCAAGGCGGTCCTGTGTTTTGATTATTTACATTAGAAGAAATAGGTGATAGATTTCTACCTAATATACCAGCATAACTGACATTAGAAGAAGATGATGACGAGGTCGATCTACCTGTCAATAAATTGTTTTCGTTAGAAGACGAATTGACAGGCGTACCTGTTTTTTGTTTCGAAGAAATCAGTGCCTTAAAAGAATTAGGCGTGGCATTTGTAACGGTTTTTTGATTATCAGGTATGTTCTGTAAATTTAAGGTCGTTGATTTGACTTGTTGTCGAAGCGAACGAGCGTTTAAAATTTTTTCCCTGACAGGACATTTCAAATAATTGGATTTATGATTTCCATTGCAATTTGAACATGAAAATTTATCAGTGGTTTCATTCATTGGACAAACGTCTTTCGAATGCGATTTACCACAATTCAAACACCGTATATCCATATGACAATTTTTGGTTCCATGACCGAAGCCTTGGCAACGACGACATTGCGTTAAGTTTGCAATACGATTATGCCGTTTATAATGTTCCCAATGAATTTTAATGTGGGAAATGAAACGTACTTTTTCTAAAGTTTTCAAATTGTTTACATCACTTCGATTGAAGTGTATTAGGTAAAGTTCATGGGAAATTCCAGAACGTGGTTTAGAAGTACCATTCGCTCTTTTTTTCATAAGTATTACTTGGGAAGGGGCAATACCAAGCAATTCTTTTAATTCATTTTTAAATTCATCAATACTTTGATCATTTGATAATCCTTTCAAGACAGCCTTGAAGGGTCTGTCTGATTTTATATCATATGAATAAAATTTATGAAGTTTCTCGGACAAATATCGAATAAGACGTTCGTAATCTTCCAATCCATCCACCAAGACTCGACATTCTCCTCTTCGTCCGATTTGAAATGAGACTTTTACTTCCGGGAGAAAAGTAGAAAGCTCAGTACGGAATGCTTTGAAGTCGGAAATCATCACCGTCACTGGTGGCATAGATTGTTGTTTCTTCCCAGAACGACAAGCGTTCATTTTGGGAATTTTTGAAGAATTTTCTTCTATGTCGCTACAATCGGATTCAGGAAGAATCTCGTAAATATTGTTAGACGGCATAGGATCAACGGAAGGGAAATCCGTCCGTTGTCTTTTATTTTTACATTCAGATTCTATAAGATCGTGAATGTTATTAGAAAAATGTTGAATAACGGATTGTGATTTATTCCGTATTGAATTATTTTTAGCCTTAGGCTTGTTGCCTTTCCGGTTGGACGCAGGCATTTTTGAAATTAATGAAATTTTAAAATTAAATTAACTAGGCTAAATTAGTCTTCGATTAGACTCCTAGCTAGCCTTAAAAAAGGCTGATTAATTTCTTAGTCACTTTAATATCACTCTTTGTATCACTTAGTCACTCTAATATCACTCTTTGTATCACTTAGTCACTTAGTTAGTGATTCAGGTAGCCTTGAAAAAGACTGAAGCCTTGAATCAATGAAACTCTAGGTAGCCAGAAAAAAAAATTCCAGGAGCCAAGAGCTATACGCGTGCGGTGCGAACGACTGTTCAACACCGACTATATTTGAATATATTATTTATTGTAATATAAGTTAAATTTTAAGGTTGGGTGTTCATGAACAAGTGGTAAGCTCAATTATATACATGACTTAAATATTACTATTAAGACGTTATTGCTTCCATAGTTCTGTGGTTTTTTTGCAGAAAAAAATATAAACCTACTTTTAATGTGTAATGGGGAAAAGGAACTTACATACTAACTTACTAACTAATACAGAAAGAGAATTGATTGAATTGAAGATTGTATCGATTTTTGTTGGAATTCGCTTATAATATTATGTGACATGACATTTAATGGTCAGCAATGGTTCACGTCAGCAAATTGCAATGGTTCACGTCAGCAAATTGTGAAAAATTTTGGCAATTGAATTATCTGTTGAACTGAAGCACTGATATTATAATGCAGTAATTTATTTATTTATTTATTTCTTATTCCTTCATCTGACCTGTTATAGTCTCCATGAAGCATTGGAAGGGGAAAAGCCCAATCGAAAATAATTCAATCGTCCAATTGGGCGTAAAAACCCCTTCATCTTTTCTGACGGTTGACAATAATACAGTTCTACATACATTTTCATATTACATTGTGGGCTTACACTTATACATTACAATAATCTTCTTAGTCTATTTTTAAAAACATCACATGAAATGGAAAAATCAAAACATTCATAAGCACTATTAAAACTATTACACATTCCCCTAATGGGTTCGTTTTGTCCATAGTCAGTACGTTGATAGTCAAGTCTTAAAAAGTTCCGCGATCGTAAAGTTCTAGGTGGTACATTGATATTTACTTGAGAAAGGATATTAGGAGCGTCAATTTGTCCCATCAATAGTTTTCCTATAAATACAGCTCTGGAAATATTTCTCCTTTTTGAAAGTGTGTCCATACCCAGTAATCGACAACGATCAGTATAAGGTGGTAATTCTGTCGGGTTGCGCCAAGGTAAAGATCTGAGGGCGTAGCGGAGGAATTTAGCTTGTATTGATTCAATTCGGTTAATCCAAACGTCCGCGTAAGGACACCATATTACCGATGAAGCTTCAAGAACAGATCGGACAAGGGTGAAATACAATGATCTGAGACAGTAAGGGTCACTGAATTCTTTTGCTATTTTAAAGATAAATCCAAGATTCCGGTTAGCTTGTGCAATGATATGGGAGTAGTGGTCTCTGAACGACAGCTGAGAATCAAGTACTACACCTAAGTCCCTTACAAGTGATACTCTCTCAAGGAATTCACCAAAAATAGTGTATCTCCAGAGAATAGGTTCATTCTTGCGTGTGAATGAAATAACGGAGCATTTCGATATACTAAGCGTCAATCGGTTACGCGTACACCAGTCGCTGAAGACATCAACTTGTCTTTGTAAAGCCATGCAGTCTTCTTCAGATCTAATGATATAAAATAGCTTGAGATCGTCTGCATAAACAAGCCTACACCCTGGTGGCAAGGCAAAACAGATGTCGTTGTAGAACAAAGAAAATAGCATAGGTCCGAGATTGCTACCTTGAGGCACACCCGACAGATTCGAGAAGCTATTTGATTCACAATTCCCAAGCTTAACAGAAAGTGAACGGCCAACAAGATACGATTTGAGCCAATCTGTGAATGTTTCCGATGCACCTAGTTTTCGAATTTTCGCAAGTAGCAGAGTATGGTCAACACGATCGAACGCTGCTTTAAGGTCTGTATAAACTGTATCAACCTGTGCTCCATCTTCAATGTTTCTGATGCAGTGTGACGTAAATTTAACTAAATTCGTAGCTGTTGATCTACCGGGGAAAAAACCATGTATGATTTGGTTTTTTCAAACAGAACATTGCTAACGAGAATTTCGAATAACTTAGAACCAGCACAAAGAGAAGTTATACCGCGGTAATTTGCTACGTCTTGCTTATTTCCTTTCTTGAACACAGGGAACATGTACGATTTTTTCCAGCATTGTGGAAATATTCCTTGCGACAGAGACTTATTGAAGATTATCTTTAGAGGAACACACAGTGCATTCGCGCATCGTTTGAGTATGATGGCAGGAATGCCATCTGGGCCAGTTGATGTTGATGAGTTCAGTTTTTTTCAACGCAAAAATGATTTCTTCGCATGTGAATTGAATGTTATCAAGACTTATAATATCGCAAGGAACATCTCTGAGCCCGAATTCCATCTGAGCAGGATCAAATGAAATTGTTTCGAAGACACTTAAGAAATGTTTAGCGAACAAGTTGCAAATTCCAGAAGATGAATTTGAACATTCATTTCCAAGAGTCATAGTAGAAGGGAGGCCTACCTTATAAAAAGTAATATAAAAGAAACACGTGGTGGAAAATTATTTAACTTCTCTTTATTACGTCTGCTCACGATCGTGGTAATTTGTAGAATGTTCTTATTTCCGTTCATCGGCACGTACGCACTACTTCCTTCTATGAGTGTTGCTAGAGATCCCGATTTGTTTGTACACGCTTATTTTAAATGAGATACTTGATAATAACATGTTATGTGCCCTAGCAGAAAATTTGGCTAACCCCTAAATGATGCTACACTCGATATTTGAATCACATATAATACTACAATATGAAGGTTTGTCACTAATAGTACTGTTCGTTGTGCCGTTTAATTCTTTTATAATAGTACTGTTCGTTGTTCCGTTTATTTTTGAATATTTCTAAACTTTGAAATAATTTATATCCATGCAAAGCCGAGTTAGGGAAAGATAAGACCGTACCGTACGTATGATCTTTTATTCGCAACTGCCTACCTACCCACGCTATTGGTAAACGCGCCATAGATCCGAGAAGGATCCAAAGGATGCTAAGCGTCTGAAGCCAAGTGGCTTGAGCTGGGATATCTTAAGTATTGAATCGGTAGAATCGACCATTGTGAAAGCGGACTCGGCGACAATTGCGACAATTTGCTGCCATTCTTTAGAATTCATATTCATGTTATTTAGATCATTAATAAATATATCAAATATTATATAAGGATAAGCATACTAAAAATGATGAGGATAAATTTGATTAAATTCTGATTGGAATAAAAATTGAACTTTATGTCGAAAACATTGAAAGTGATTGATCTCGTCCGATTGGTCTCTCTAATTTTATCAGCGTTTTGTTGATTGGCAGCGTGAATAATTATTTCTACGTTGACCTTTTCCAGAACCAAATACATAAGCGAAGTTGTCGTGATAGAATTTATTATAGAAGCTACCGGGTATACTCAAGAATGTGTCATTTTTTTCAAATTTTCTTCGTCACATTCAGGTTTTTATTATTTATTATTATTTATCTTTGTACGAAGCTGCCAGTGAAGATTTTTTTCGAATAGATATTTCGCAGTACAGAAAAAATTACTTCATCGAAATGGAAGTGTGGAAGATAGTGGAAGCTGTTCTGAATGATATACGAGTGTTACGCATACGCTAATAGATTCAAATTATTTATAATGTGGTATCCAAATATCAATGGTCAAGACGACAATCGGTAGACCACACATCAGTATTTCACGACGGTACGGCGCACAACGGCGGACCTTGCCAGAAACTGGATAAAATGAAATCTACACTCAAGTACAATAATCTTTTTCAATATCGACTTCAATAGTAGTTCTACGTCGTTTTTAATAAAAGCCAAAATTCTACGCAAATTTTACCTTTTTTGCAATCCATCAATTCATCTAGGGAAATTGTATGAATAGATCCCAATTTTCGAGCCATCATATTTTTTCCTTAATAGTATGGTCCACAAACAGATTGTGAAAATTTTCGAAGCAATACCTTCTCTCTAACCAGTTAAAAAATTAGCTGTAGTAGTTAGGAGTAACACCTTAAATTTGTTGAATAGTCCTATTCATTTGGTCGTGACACCGTAACCACATTGATTTCAGGATGAAGAGAACTTGCATGGGTTTCGGCCAATGTAGACGAGCTTTTGGAAAATCATGGAGATTCAAACCCAGATATAGTCATTGGATCTACATAACTATTGTTAGACCAACTTTAGCAAGTCTTGTATGGTGGCAGAAAGGAGAAGTTGTGACAGTTCAGTCAAAACTAAATCATCTCCAAAGGATGGTCCTAATGGCGATGACAGGAGCATTCACGACAACTCCTACTGCTGCTCTAGAGGCGCTACTGTGCATGAAACCACTACATGTGTTTATAAAACAAGAAGCATTATCTTGTGCATACCGTCTTAAGGGTACAGGGCTTTGGAACAGTAACCCTATAGACTATGCAACTAGCCACACTCGCTAATGGTCGCAAATGGTTACCTGGGATGAGTATTTATTCGCTCCTAGTGATCTAACTCACACATGCATTTTTCTGTTTGAAACATTCAATACGAGAGGAATGGTTGTCTGGTTATTTGGAACGACAACTTGATTAACACATAGTTTGTTGTACGGACGGTTCTCTGTTGGATGGTCGTGCTGGTGCTGGCGTATACGGTCGTGAAATGAGGCTAGAGCAGTCTTATTCACTTGGTAGATACTGTATTGTGTTTCAAGCAGAAATCTACGCGATTCTGTGTGAGGTACAATCGAAACTTCAGCAGAGAATCTGTGGTAAACGATTTTTTTTGTTCCGACAGTCAGGTAACTTTCAAGGTACTCAGTTTGAATGATTCACGGTCGAATCAAGTGATCACATGTCGATCTCAAATTGAAGACCTCAGCATTTCAAATGCCTTTTACTTCTTATGGGTTCCCGGCCATTATGGTTTTACTGGAAATTAATGGTGCAACGAATGATTTCATTGGTCCTAAACCAGCTGCGATTACGGTACTTCATATCATCTGATACGTAACTGCCCTTCATTGATGCAACTACGTATGCGGGTTTTTGACTCTGTATATACATGGTTAAGTCTGTGTATGCGGAGCTAAACTTAAAGGATATTCTATCGTTTCTCACTCAATGTGGCAAGGAGCTATAATCAGAGAGGTTCATCATTCTTCCTGGCATCAATGAATCCTTCCTGTATTGACCTTAAAGCGTTCTGCACTCTTCCGGGAATGTAGAAGGTTGTCACTTTTGTAAAATCTCTAAATCCTCTCGGGGGTTGTCGGTTTCATTATTTGTTCATTTTGGCACCTGTAGATCGTTCAGCATCCTTTCGGGGATACAAAACGATTTGTTTCTTCATGTGTTGTGCTGTTTTTCCACATGAACTATTCGATGCTTTGGATTTGATTGAAATTAAATCATTTTCACATTTTCTAGATTGATCGAATGTTACGGACTTTTTTCTTCAAGCTGGAAGGTATATGACCCCTTCCAACCCAAAAAAAATTATTGTATCTTCGTGTCATTGATTTAATTTCTTCCCTTCGAGAAGAAAGAGTTAATGAGAAATGGAATGAACCCAAAAAAAGTTTTAAGAAAATGTCATGTTTTCAGCCAAAGGTTCTAATATTCTAATCTAATATTTTCTCAAGTTCGAATATCATCAACTATATTGATAGCTAAGCACGTATATTCCGTAGATTTTATGTTCGGACTTGTGTTAAAATTTCACTAAAAATCCAATATTCGCTCAAATATGCTATGCTCGAATATCGTGAAATCAAACGAAAGTTGAATTCGATTGTATCACGTTTGTCCAAAAAATTATTTCAGCGAAGTATGGAGCAATCCAGATATTCCGTTTTCATACTTGAAGAAGAGAAGAATAAGTAAACTCGATTTTGGAGTTTTTGGTCCCTATTTTCGGTACTTCCGGAACCGGAATCCGAGGACTAGTATAGTCGAAGTCAGTTCGTTTGGTCAATAATTAACAAAACAACAAGTTAGTTTAGGAAGTTTTAAAAACTATGCCAGGTACTTCCGGAACCGGAATCCGTTGATCGGTATAATCGAAGTCGGTTTGCAGGTGTCCAGTTTAGATTTTTTTCCAATTTTTGCAACGCCGTTCTTTGCGACGGGTTGAAGTTTTAAACACTCATCACCCAGTAATTCCGGAACCGAAAGTTGGATCCGGATCAAAATCAAGAATTTTGCATGGGATAATAAGACCTTCCATTTGAACCTAAGTTTGTGAAAATCGTTTGGAACATCTCTGAGCAAATAAAGTGATTTCCCTTTTTCAAATTTGACCACTATTTTCGGTACTTTTGGTACAGGATTCTGACATCTGGTATATCCGATGTTAGTTTATGTGATTATAACAAATAAGACCTGTGAAGTAGAGGATTTTTTTACTATTTTCAAGAAATTAGCTAATCTTTACATCTTCTTCCATTGAAGGAAACTTTTGAAATTCTAGTAATTTTCTCTCATCAGATCAGCATCAAGTTCAGAAAATTTCTATGAGGTAATCGTACCTTTCATTTGAGCCTAAGATTGTGAAAATCGATACAGCCAACCAGTGACAGCATGTTTTTGTTACATATGTTGCACACATACACACTTAAATTGGATTACCGACCTCAGCTGTTCAAATCTCGGTAGGTGATTTTTTCGGTAAAATTCACGTTTTATCACTGCGGTACCTTGAGGTACTGCTGTCAACAAATGTTCATTTGTGCTGATATATCAGTAGAATGGAAATATTCGGTAGTTCGACTGTTCAAAACTCGTCAAAAGAGGCAAGAATTACCGAACGAGATTAAGTGTGTACATTACACATCTCGACGAACTGAATCGAATAGTATATGACACAAAATTTATCGATTAGTCGGAATCATGGGCTAATATTCTTGTCAACGAAATCCATTCCACCGTTGTGGTACCAATATCTTCAGAATGTGGTGGTTGTTTGTTGCCTAGTAAGATCTCCCGATCACCGAATAACTACAAGAGCTTATTTGCGGTTTGAAATTATGTTAGTGACTTTGGTATGATGTAACACCTGAGTAACACACATTTTTCAACAATTATTCAGCTTCATTAGGTTTAAGATAACATGCATTTTATTACAGTGTCGAACGATTTTATTATAATTGAAATTATAATTGGCAAAATGATCATGAGTGACTTTCTGTAAATTTGCTAACACTATCAAGAAGCCGCAGAAACTTGCTCACTATGCAATGCTATTATGTAAGCAGTCACACAAATCAACTCTATTTGAGTACATGTACATATATTATCGCGTACTGCGCTATGAGTTTTATCGAGTGACCTATGACCCTTTGAAGCAACCAACGGAACATGCAAGTGTCACTAAAGTGCTGCTTCCCAATAAAACTTTTCGCCACAAATGGATTTTCTACTGATTGAAACATTGTGTGTCTATGTACCAGAAGGCAGCGGACTGCCGTACCAGATCCAAAATCTTTTCGCATTAGACACGACCAGATGCTCTTATTTTGTCCAAGCTAAAATCATTCAACAATAAGTAAAAATAACTCGTTTTTTACAATTGATGTCACCGTGGCATGGTTGATATCAATTCCAGCATCTGATCTTTCTCGGGTTTCACTCAACCGTCGTCTGTTATCGTTGAGTTTCGTTTTCACAATCTTATTTTGCACTTACGGCGGATGGCTTACCACCCATCATCGTCGTTTCCATTGTTCGTTGCTGATGAGACACTTTCCAGTATAACTATAGTGCTAGTACCGGTCAGCAAACCAGCCGAAATATATTTCGGTCAATTTTGTCCGGTTGTCTTGGTTTTCTATTAATACTACCATTGCCATCAATTTCGACTGTCCGAGACTTTTTTGCTCGTTCTGCTGCCCTCCTTCCTAAGCACATTTCATGCTTATTCGATTATCCTTCGAGAACGAGAAATGGGTCTAATTTAGTTTGTTGAATTGTGAGATGACCAACAGCCAAGTTTAATTTATCGATTACTAATTTATCAGATTACTATCATTTGATTAGGTGCTCACTGTCTTCACCTTATTCGATATAATTATATTCATCAAACTCTTACGAGCTACTACTCTAGTCATCATAACAGCTTCAATCTTGTACTCATATTAGGTTAGTTAGATGGAGTTAAACAAAGCCATACTTGGAGTAGGATCTATTCAATATTCAATTTGGTAAAATTGTATTATATTTTGCAGAACTCTATGTTAAAATAAGTACGAATGGTATGATATGCCGGAGAGATCGGATCAGTCTGCTAGGCCTAATCCGGGACAACCTTTAGTCTAACTTTAGGTAAACCGGGCAACCTAAAACGATATGATTTCTGTGAGTGAAGCAAACCTTCTCAAAATGAAATTCTATCAACTCTGTAATTGTAATACTCTGAATGTAAAAAAAAACTTAGCCCCAAAGGCAACCGAACTATTGACTTTGCTCATATTCGGAAACCTTGAAGGTGTGGTTTTCCGAACATCTTCCCCTGTTCAGAGCATGTTACCAACTCAACATTAAATAAACCAACAGAAAATTCTGTTGCCCTCTAATAGTATGATGATGCCATACTCATATCATTCATATTTTTGCATATGAGTGTTCTATATGAATTTTGCGTCATTTTTGGCTTAGCTTGACGAATAAAGTCTATTCTTACCAAACTATCAGGAATTGCAATAGTAATCAGCAAAATGTGGAGAAAATTTCAATTTATGTATCCCATAGGAAAAGTACCCGCATATGAGTCCAATTGAGTGCAAATTTCATTAACTTACTTTACTTTACTTTTATGGTGCACATCTCGTTTCCGAAACATGACGGAACGAATTGTAGATTTCCAGGATATTCGCTGTTGGCCAAAGCAAAAGTATAACCAACAAGTTAGACCAATTGTAAGCCAAATTAAAAAGATTTAGGATAAAAACTTCGAGCGTTAAGCCCGGACTCGGTTCTAAAACATTGAACATTTATATTTACCGGTTGCAGATTCTGAAGTCTAGGAAAATTTTTACGATTCGACTTCATCTAATTTAAAAGCGCATGTAATTTTGATAACATTTTGCGTTACATTTCCCAAGAAATAGATTTACATTTTCTTTTACTTTTTAACATGATTGAAAAGAAAATAATTTCACAAAATAATTAAAAACTGCAATATTATTTGTATTGTCTCTGACACCACTCTGAACTCCTCTTCATGAAAAGGAAGACACACTGACATTGTTTTAAGTATACTTGATCGTCCGGGTTGGCGGTTCAGGATCGCCATCGGTAATAAGATCGTAGTACTATCCATGCATTCTGTACGCTATGAATCGGCTGCGAAATCGGTTGAAACAGAAACGCCTTCCACAATAGAAATGTAATTCAAGGACTGCTTTATGGATTTAAAACTCTAGTTTATGTGACATATATACAAGAGTAACTTCCTGGTCGTCAAAAGGTGAGATAACTAAGTCTACACAAGTTCCTATCTCATGCCTGCCGTGTGTGAGAGGGTGCGAAATGGCTTATGAATTAAAGCCCATTCTACATTGCATTATTTTTCATAGTATATCGCACCATATCATTCTGTTATTATTACATATTGCATTATATTATATTATATTATATTATATTATATTATATTATATTATATTCTATTCTATTATATTATATTATATTATATTATATTATATTATATTATATTATATTATATTATATTATATTATATTATATTATATTATATTATATTATATTATATTATATTATATTATATTATTATTCACTTATTCATAGACGCTTTCGAATGTTCATACAACAATTTGTTGATTCTTCTATTAATACCTTATATTATAGTAGTATAATATTTTACATTTGCCATTGGGGTATGAAAGGGTGGGACTATTAGTGCATCATACGAATTGAGGCCTGGGAGAGATAACGTGGATGGCCAGCCCGAGCCACTGGAAGGAACTTGTTCCTCCTGAAGTTCTGATATGAGTTTGATGTGCCCTTCTCAAATAAATCATCAGGACAGTTCAAGCACGTACAGCGAAGTTGTTCATCGTTTGGTTGTTTGGAGTCTTGCATTCCCGTGGTACACGCACAAACTCTTCGGCTCACGGATCTATTCAACCCTTTTTGTTTTATTTTCAGTTACAACAACAACGTGAAGACTACTCGGTGAATGATTTCGGGGATGCGGTAAGTCTACCCAGATTCCTTGATAAATCCTTGAACTGATGGTGGCTACATTTACATGCATACATACATGTTGTATTATATTATGTTATATTATATTATATTATATTATATTATATTATATTATATTATATTATATTATATTATATTATATTATATTATATTATATTATATTATATTATATTATATTATATTATATTATATTATTATTATATTATATTATATTATATAATATTATATTATATTATATTATATTATGTTATATTACATTATATTATACCAGCTCCCAAAATTTATTTCTCAGTCCAAATTATTTCGTGCAATTATCTTCACCCGAGTTCGAACCATATTCAGACTGCAGAATTATCAAAGTTATTTGCATTTCACTCCAAATTTGATTTATTAATTGAAGTCAGTACTTTGTTTGAGTTAATATTTAATACAATTCAAGCACTCTCTTATTTTAGTTTACTCACATATAGTAGAAACAATTAAATGACCGATGGAACCGATGGATTCGCAGCAAATGACTAATGTCCAAATCATCGAACGTTTAAGTTCTCCTAAAACAATTATATCCTAGAACAATTAACTCAAACAAAGTACTGATTATTTGCGGTATCCGTACAGAAGTTTTCTATAACTGAAGGAGTGAAATGTCAACCCGATTCACATGGGAGAAGCTTTGTGTTTTCTCCTGAAGGTATGAAATGAGTAAGACGCACCCTTCCAGGGAACAAACCATCAGGCAGGTTTAAGCTGGTACAGCAAAATTCTTTATCATATAGCTGGATTTTTTTACTGGAAAGCTTCCGATCCTCATAGCCCATTCTGGCCTTCTTAACAGTAATAATATGAAAGCTATCTGATAACCAAATTCGGATCTACTGTAAGACTACCTGCATCCACTAAATGCCTTGCCTTGAACTGATGGTTGTCTCACACACATAAATACATACATAAATACATGCATGCATACATACATATTAGCAATAAAGCCTCCTAATTGCAAGCAAGAAAAACTGAGCATCGTCTATGAGAAAAAATAACATTACAACAATTATTTAACGAATACCTATTAGAGAGCCTGTCTTTATAAATTTTAGATTTTTCGTATAATTTCTCTTTTGATCTTCAACTCCAACATTCAATTGTACACGGAACGGCCGAAATTAGCTCTGCGCCTAATTTGTATTACTATTTTCGAATTTGTTAATTTTAACAACATTTTAAAAATAACTATGAAATTAGTTAAAATTAAGAATTTACTTTGCTGAAAAAAACTCTTATTTTTAGAGAATGTGTTTAGTTGACGAATATCCTCGACACAAACCAGTAATATTTCAATCCAACACGAAATTCTCATTGACAACTAATTTTGTTATTAAAATCAGAAAATTTGTTTCTATTTATCTATCACCATCATTGCTGAAGGACAGCACAAAGAAAACAAAAATGAAATTAGTTTTATTAACAAGTTTATAAGCCAAAAACTCATGAGTGTCAAAGCAAAACAATCCATTAAAAACCAAAAAAACAGTGCATGTGTTACGATATATCCATATATAAATTTCTAAACCGATATGTAAAAATGACATAAACTCTTAATGGAAAGTGTATTTGGAATTTGTAAGCATTTGAAGCGATTGTGTGTAATAATTTTTTTACGCGGAACAGTGAAGTGAGTTTCGAATGTTACACTCTAATTGTATGTGTCAAATGATGTTTTTTTGTATCTTCCAACCTTCTGGGCTACGCCGTCCGGTGTACTACTTGTATTCGGTTTTTGTTTTCCGAGTGCTCAATGTTTTCAGTGAGTGAGTCGATTTCGCGAAGTCGAATGAAGAAAACAGCGATTTAGAAGAAAAATTTTCAAAAATAAGTTTATGTTCATGTCTTTTTCTCCAATACAACATCGTATTTATACCTGCCAATATAGAAAAGACAACCGCGACTGAATTTTTTTTCGGTTGTAGTGTACCATCTAGTGGCTAGTAGTCATTACGGTGTTAACGTTTTATCGGTGACAGTGCGCCATATAGCTGCAAATTGCAGAAACCAATTCAACCATTTATGTTGGTTGAAAACAACGTTTCATTTCTCTAATTCAACTAAAAAAATAGTTGAATGGAAATGAAGTGTGCATTAGCTAAGAAATGACATCACGTTTAATTGGTGAATTTATTATTATTATTATTAAGGGAATGAGAATTAAAAATCCAAATTAGCAAAAGTAAGATTTTTTTAGTTGTCACAAAAAATAACTAACTAAAATCAGAAAATAAACTTATTTTTTCACCAAAATGCTGATTTCGGTCTTCCCGTGTATTAATATTTTTCAGTTGATTGTTTCAAACGGATTTCTGGACGGTTGGACTAGAAAGGTTACAAGTGTTTTCCATGCGATTTTTGCAACTGAAATTTGGCATTGAAGGTTTTTTTTTAAATTTGGCATGTGAAACTTGTATCCCATATATTCATACTTCATATGAAAATTATTAAGCAAATATTTCAAAATCATTCAGAATCAGTCCAATTTGTGTATTCAACCGATATTAAGTAAATATGATATTGTTCTGGCATCACTGGACCAATTCAGTGTCTGGCGCAGTTGACAGTTGGTGTGACTGTTCAAGATCCGGATAAAATCGACGGTAATTATTGATTGGAGCAACGTGGATCGGAATGGCGATTATCTATATTTATTCCGCAAGTAATACAGTAAATTCAATTATAAATTTCTTTATTAAAATACCTTTATTAATTAGCGCAAGAAGCAAATACGTTCGATCGTTAGTGAAACGTAACATTCCGAGGGAAGTGAAATTTTAGGAAGACTAAATGTAAGCAAATGAATTGAAAAGATATCTTACTTATAAACTTGAATAAAATGAACTTTCAGCTTTGAGTTGCTGAGAAACGAATCACAACTCCGAAGAACCTTCATACCATCCCTCCGAATAATCTCAAAGATTTAGTCCACTATGGATGATTTAGGAGCGTGCGATTGCGGTCGGCCTAACTCAGCAGACATAGGAATGGTAGCGTGCGATGCGTGTAGTGCATGGTACCATTACTCTTGCGCGGGTGTAACCCCGGGAGTGGAAAACCGTCCTTGGAAATGTTGGAAGTGTTCATTAGTATCAAAACCACCGGCTTCGAGCACGGGAGCAACAAAGAAGAAAGCAACGAAGAAATCGTCAAAGCCGGATGGTAGCGTCGGCAATCAGAGTAATCGTAGTGGACAACAGTTAACAATTCCCGGGAAAGTAAATGACGCTGGCCTGCCAGAGGTGACTCCCAAGAGCAGTGAATTTACACCGAAGAAAAATCCCGATATACCGAAAATATCGAACGTCGAAGACAAATCTATCGTCTCCAGTACACGCCTTCGAGCGCGGCAAGCGCTGCAGCGATTAGAGGAAGAGCGGCAACTGGAAGAGCAAAAACTGGCAGAAGAACAAACGCGTTTGGAAGAGGAAAAGGTGCTCCAGGAAAAGGAGCGTGTTCTTAGAGCTAAACGAATAGCAGCATTCGAAAGGTACCTTAAGGAGAAAAGCGAATTGGAGAATCAAATAGATAGCGATGATGAAGACATATCTGTCAGTGAGGTCGATGGAAACAGAAAGACGAAAGAATGGATGGATGACCAACTTAAGGGAGAAGAACACGATTCTGACAAACAATCCTCACAATCGGATTACGCTTCGTGTGGTTCCGAGAAAGGCGAAAGACGTACACGAGTACGAAATTATGAACGTTTAGTAGGACCAAACAGGAATCAAATAGCGGCGAGGCAAATCTGGCCTAAAAGGCTGCCAATGTTTTCTGGCGAAGCAGAGGATTGGCCGATATTTCTGAGTAGTTATGAAACCGCCAACGAAGCTTGTGGCTTTACAAATATAGAAAACTTGATAAGGCTACGAGAAAGTCTGTGTGGTGTTGCACGCGAAGCAGTTATTTCAAAACTGATGTTTCCTCATCTCGTACCGTCTATAGTAGATACTTTACGACGGCTGTACGGACGGCCGGAATTATTAGTAAAAACATTGCTAGCAAAGGCACGTCGTGTGGAATCGCCAAAGCCCGAACGTCTTGATACTCTTATTAGCTTCGGAATTACCGTACAGCAGCTTTGTGACCACTTAGAAGCGGCGAAGCTAGAAGGCCACCTCACAAATCCAATACTACTTGATGAACTCGTGGAGAAGCTCCCAGCAGCTATAAAATTGGAATGGGTGCGATTTAAGAGAACATTCAAAAAACCGTCGCTGAAGCACTTCGGCAAGTTCATGGATATGTTAGTGGTAGATGCAAGCGAAGTCACCACCTTAGTACAACCGAAGGGCGAGTTTTCAAAAACCGATAAAGTCAAATCGAAGGAGAAGAGTAATCTTCACATGCACAGTGATAAAAACGAACGAACGAGTGGTGAAACAGAGAGGTATCCTTGTCCTATATGCGGGAGAAAGGACCCCCGAGTTCGAAATTGCGAAAGGTTCAGACAAATGAACTTGGAAGAACGGCTCAGAGCAGTTGTTCATTATAAATTATGCAATGTTTGCCTGTATGACCATGCTGCGTGGCCATGTAGGTCGAGATATAAATGCAACGTCGGGAACTGCCGAGCTCGGCACCATCCGTTACTTCACCGGTCAGAAACGAATGTACATACTACCTCGTCAGGATGTCACGCTCACGGGCAAAAGGACAGAACGATAATTTTTAGAGTACTACCCATTACATTATTTCACCGCAGTCGTATTCTCCACACGTTTGCGTTTTTCGACGAAGGGTCGTCTTTAACGTTAGCGGAATCAAGTGTATTCCACAGCCTAGGTATAACCGGAGAATCAAATCCATTGCAACTAGTATGGACGTCAAATGTTGTGCGAAACGAAGTATCTTCTAAATGTGCGGATATTAAAATTGCAGGAAAAGGTCAGCAGCAGCAGTATACACTGAAGTCCGTTCATACAGTCAGCAGCTTAAATTTACCAAAACAGAGTCTACCGATAGACTGTTTAGTTCAACGATTTGCCCATCTCAAAGGAGTTCCCGTGTCAATGTACTTGGACGCAGTGCCTAAAGTGCTTATAGGCTTAGATAATTTGGGGTTGTTTTCTCCGATCGAAAGTCGTATTGGCGGTCCGGAAGAACCCATTGCGGTTAAGTCGCTTTTGGGTTGGGCAGTGTATGGTCCCAATGGTGCAGAAAAGTCCAACTATGGAAATGTCAACACCCATTCGTGCAAATGCCAAGCAGATGAACAATTAAATGAAATGATCCGGCAGCGATTTGTTTTAGAGGATGTGGGGGTATCTTTAGCTCAACTGCCAGAACCGATGGAGGATAAAAGAGCTCGAGAAATATTGAGGAAAACAACAGTTCGTTTAAACGGAGGATTCGAATGTGGACTTTTATGGAAAACAGACAGTGTTTCTTTTCCTGATAGTAGAGTCATGGCGATGAGAAGACTAATATCTTTAGAAAACAAACTTTCAAAGAACCAAAAGCTCCGTGACAACGTACATCAGCAAATACAGGAATATATTCGTAAAGGTTACGCTCACCGAATCACCGATGAGGAGCGTGTGGTTGCCGATCCGAATCGAATATGGTATCTGCCACTTAACGTGGTCATCCATCCCAAAAAACCAGACAAAAAGCGCCTAGTTTGGGATGCAGCTGCACAAGTTGATGGCGTGTCACTGAACTCCCAATTATTGAAAGGGCCCGATCTACTCACTTCGCTACCATCAGTTATATGCAAATTCCGTGAAAGACGAGTCGGATTCGGGGGAGATATCAGAGAGATGTTTCATCAAATCCGAATCAAACCCGAAGACAAACATTCTCAACGATTTCTCTTCCGATTCGACTCTAATCAACCACCTGATGTATACTTAATGGACGTTGCCACTTTCGGAGCTACATGTTCTCCATGCTCCGCCCAATATATCATGCATCTGAATGCTGATGAGTCAGCCCACGAGTTCCCAGAAGCAGCATCTGCTATTAAATCCAAAACGTACATGGATGACTATTATGATAGTACTGATACAGTGACAGAAGCAATTGAACGAGCGATACAAGTCAGGAAAATTCACGCGAGAGCGGGGTTCGAAATGAGACATTGGGTTAGCAATAGTGTTGAGGTTTTGAAAGGACTCAATGAAATTGCGTGTCAAAATCCACTATCGTTGACCAGTGAACCGGACGGAGGTTGGGAGCGCGTTTTAGGAATGATGTGGGATCCTCGAGGTGACGTGTTCACATTTTCCACCAATTTTCATACCGATCTGTCCCCGTACGCCAACGGAATTCTTCGACCTTCAAAGAGAATGGCGCTTAGGTGCATTATGAGTCTGTACGATCCACTGGGATTACTGGCCCCATTTCTAATACATGGAAGAATCTTAATTCAGGATCTTTGGAGATCCGGAATACAATGGGACGAGGAGATACGAGATGCAGAAAACGAGAAGTGGCATCAGTGGACGAAACTTCTCCCAAAGATGGGAACGCTACAAATTCCTCGATACTACTTCGCAACCGCCAATAGCAATGCATTGAAATCTATTCAGCTTCATATTTTCACTGATGCGAGTGAAGCAGGATACGGGTGCGCAGCATATTTTAGAATAGTCGATGGAGATGAGGTGGTATGTAGGCTTGTAATGGCGAAAAGTAAAGTAGCTCCACTCAAACACCTGTCTATCCCCAAACTAGAGTTACAAGCAGCTATGTTGGGATCGAGAATGAAAAAGTCTGTGATCGATTACCACACCTTCGAGATTCGTGAAACTTATCTTTGGACTGACTCGACTGTAGTACTTTCATGGATCCGGTCAGACCATAGAAAATACAAGCAGTACGTTGCTTATAGAGTGGGAGAAATTCTCACGCTCACTAATCTAGATGATTGGCGATGGGTCCCCTCGAAAGATAATGTGGCCGACGGTTTAACGAAGTGGTGTCGAGATACTGAGCCAGATTCGGAAGGAAGATGGTTCAATGGAGTACCTTTCCTGTACCTCACGAAGCAGTGTTGGCCGAGTCAAACAGGAGTAATTCAAGAGACGACCGAAGAATTGCGTGCAACCTTCCTCCTTCATCGTATAGCACTACCAGAGAGTTTGATAGACGTCAACAGAATATCTAAGTGGAATGTTCTAGTGCGTACCATAGCGCTTGTTTATAGGTTCATCTCCAACTGTCGACGGCATGTAGCAGGGCTACCCATAGAAGTGTTGAATCCTACAAAGAAGCAACTGCAATATTTGCAGCGTCAAGTACCGTTCGTGAGGGCCAATCTGAATCAAGAAGAATACATTAAAGCAGAGCGATACTTGTGGCGTATTGTGCAAAGTGATTACTATCCCGATGAGGTAAAGATCTTGCTGAATAACCGCGAAAAACCACCCGAAACCTGGCACAGACTAGATCCATCCAGTGATCTCAATAAACTTTCTCCGTTTGCCGACGAGTACGGCGTGTTAAGAATGGAAGGCCGAACTGCGAATGCAAACTATGCAACCTTCGATGCTCGATTTCCAATTATATTACACAAAGATCATATAATTACTCTTAAACTGTCGGATCACTATCATCGTCAATTCGGACATTTGAATAAAGAAACGGTTGTTAATGAAGTACGACAGCGGTTTGAAATTGCACATTTACGACCAACTGTGGATAAGATTTTCCGAACGTGTCAGGCATGCAAGATAAAGAAATGCAAACCTAACTTCCCACGAATGGCTCCACTTCCTGAGCAACGTTTAACGCCCTACGTTAAACCGTTTAGTTATGTCGGAGTTGACTATCTTGGACCCCTGGAAGTAACAATTGGAAGACGCAAAGAAAAGCGATATGTGGTATTATTCACTTGCTTAGTGGTTAGAGCCGTTCATCTCGAACTTGCGTACGATTTATCTACCGACTCTTGTATACAAGCAATTCGACGATTTGTTTGTAGAAGAGGCCCACCTATAGAGATTTTTTCTGACAACGGAACAAATTTCGTTGGAGCAAGCCGTCAACTGAAAGAACAAATAAACAAAATTAACGAGGGATGTTCTGAAACTTTCACCAATGCGAGAACTAAGTGGCTCTTCAACCCGCCCTCGGCGCCACACATGGGCGGCGTGTGGGAGCGTATGGTTAGGAGTGTGAAAGCAGCAATGGGAGCGCTCGATGATGGTCGGAAACTGACTGATGAAATCCTACTCACAGTTCTAGCAGAATCGGAAAGCTTTATAAACACACGTCCCTTAACTTACATGGCTCAAGGTGTATATGAAGGAGAAGCCCTTACACCGAATCATTTCCTCCTTGGTAGCTCGGCCGGGGTACATGATCCTTTGCGTCTTCCAGTTCAACTAGCATTAAGAAGTAGCTACCATAGATCACAGTACCTGACAGATTGTCTCTGGTCCCGTTGGTTAAAGGAATATTTCCCCACTATGAATAAGAGATCGAAATGGATCAACGATACGCGTCCGGTAGAAATCGGCGACTTGGTGTACGTAGCGGAGGGTCAAAGGAGATCGTGGATTCGAGGCAAGGTGGAAGCAGTAATCAAAGGAACAGACGGCCGAGTGCGTCAAGCAATCGTTCAGACCGCGACCGGTAAACTAAAAAGACCGGTTATAAAACTAGCTGTGATGGAGCTATGTGAACCCGAAAATCAGCGTTAGAGGATTACTTCGGTTTCACGAGGGGGGGGATGTTCTGGCATCACTGGACCAATTCAGTGTCTGGCGCAGTTGACAGTTGGTGTGACTGTTCAAGATCCGGATAAAATCGACGGTAATTATTGATTGGAGCAACGTGGATCGGAATGGCGATTATCTATATTTATTCCGCAAGTAATACAGTAAATTCAATTATAAATTTCTTTATTAAAATACCTTTATTAATTAGCGCAAGAAGCAAATACGTTCGATCGTTAGTGAAACGTAACATTCCGAGGGAAGTGAAATTTTAGGAAGACTAAATGTAAGCAAATGAATTGAAAAGATATCTTACTTATAAACTTGAATAAAATGAACTTTCAGCTTTGAGTTGCTGAGAAACGAATCACAACTCCGAAGAACCTTCATACCATCCCTCCGAATAGATATCTTCATATATTTCCGAGAGGTTTATATTTTATAGAATACTGTTTCATTTCGGAGTACCGTTTTTTCGATATTCACCCACCATATTCATCTATGAGTAAACAAAACCTCTCACGAGAGAACCAAAACACCAAACCATTTCGTGAATTTTTCCCCCACATCAAACCTTGCATCTGACATTTTTTACCGGTGAAAAAAATACCAACAGTATTCATTGATTTTAAGTCCACTAAACCAGATAAACAAACTCACCGTCCGCCTGAACGTAAAAACTCAAAAACGCCACTAAATAAACACCGCTCATGGCCCTTAGTATCATATTCCTAACTAGTGGCGGATAGACGACCTCAGTGTCTGCCTGCGAGTTGCTTTTGGCTCCGGCCACATCACTGTTAACGTTGAAGGCTTCTTTCATTATGGCGGTTTCGGGCTCCATCCACTCGACAGACACCGCCTACTAAATCAAGTCAAACCACTTCAATCAAAACAAGGAGAATTTACGATTAACTTTGTAACACTTTTGATCAAACATCAGATGATTTTAGCACATTTTTCAGATCATAACACCGTCCACAAAACAAAACTTCACTCACGGTAACTTTACAATGTGATGCAATTCAGCTGCTTCTTGGAGAGCGAGAGAGCGGGTGATGGATAACACAAGGAATTCAGTACTGCGTTCATGCGTTCCACTCTAAAGTTCGAGAGAGTGCTTTGAGTTCTTCGATTCAAAATTATGAGGGTATCGGGAGATAATAACACACTTTACTACAATGTTGAATACTTCATCTATTGAATTTATAAATTTAATTATAACGCTATCAAGGATCCGTCCTAATGCAACAGCGACTACATAAGTAATGACTTTAGGAAAAATGAATTAGTACGAGCTCTACGAGATTTTGTATTTCCAGTTCACTGAACATCTAGTCCAGCTCGTAAATTTGAGTACTAGTCGTGAAATTCAATTCCACCGAACTTTTCACAGGTTGTTTCTTTTGTAGAACAAGTGTCACTCCAATTGAATGAACGTTGAATAATGAAATGCACACCAACCATGCATTCAATGTTCACTATAATGGCATAACAACATATGACACTGCTCGTACGTTAGGTCAACAATGCGGTTACCTCTAGGTTGCTCAATAAATGCACAATACCTCAAGTGTATTTGGACGCGTATGATTGACCAGTGCGTTATCTAATCGAAATATGATATACACTTCTAATAACCATCACGGTTGAATGGAGGTGACTACATGGTTTATGTCTAGATTGCTTGTTTATTTTTCAAGTCGATGTTCTTCGATTGTCATTTCAACTTAGGTAGAAATACACATATTGTAGAATGTATTTTCAAATGTGGTTCAAACTAAATTTTTATGCTTATAATTTTTATGCATTCTTCAATCAGTAAAACTCTATACATAACCCTAAACTTCAGCTAATTTTCTTACGAGCTGTACAGTAAGATCTAGAGATGGGCAATTCGTTCGCGATCGGCTTAAAAAACTAGTTCTGACAGCAAAAACGAGATCTTTTTTTAAAGAATTATATTTCTCGATCAGTTTCAAATTCTGTTCGAATTCACCTAGTTGTACCTTTTGCATCACCGGTACTGTGAGATTTTCTTTCAATTATAGTTTTATTGGGCTTGATTGTCTTGTTGTTAGGGGAGAAGATGGAATGCCGTATTAGGGGCGGCATACTCTCCTAGAGGTAGTAAATTAATGTAAGGAGGGTGGGACCAACCTAGTATTGATTTAAAACATATCATTCGTTTGTGGTACAAACCTTTTAGATACACTTTGCGATTCCTGTATCTTCACGTTCTTCAGATTGTAGCAAGAAAAAGATTATCCTGAGCTGGGATGCTTTGTTGGTATGCTCTGACGTTGGGGTGATGTTTCAGATGAACACGATTGGAAACAAACGAAGAAGGATTTATATTGTGATACATGTAATCAAAATACAAGGACATAAAACGGGTCTAAGTTTGTGAAAATTTGTTCTGCCGCCTCTGAGAAAAGTTCGTGCACTTATTTTGATTTATTTTGCACATTTACAGATTTGATTTACAGGGTGATGCAAAACCGGAGCCGGGAGTCAGATTCGAATAAAAATCTGGAACTTTGCATGAGGATACCAGAGCTTTTATTTGAATCTAAGTTTAGGAAAATCGGTTCAGCCATCTTCGAGTAAAGTGAGGGCAAAGAAATGTTACTTCTTACGCACACACATACATACAGACACATATACACACATAGACATTTTGCGTACTCGACGAACTGAGTCAAATGGTATATGTCACTTGGCTCTCCGAGCCTCGGTTCAAAAATCGGATTTCAGGTTCATTTCATAACCTTTCTATATGAGAACAGCAATACACACCCGTGAAAATGAAATTTTTATACCTATTAGTCTATAAATTCGGAACCGGAGATCGTATCCAGATGAAATTTGAGACATTTCATTTGAACACTTGTGAAAATTGGATGAGTGGTCTCGGGAAATATCGAATGCGCGTTTTTAGTTCATTTTTCACATTTTACCCCGTAACTCCCGAACGGGAAGTCGGATCCAGATGAAATTCAATCCTAGAGGACTGTAAAGCCTTTAATTTGAATCTTAGTTGAAAAAAATCGGTTAAGCGGTCTCTGAAAAAATCTAGAGCATTTTTTTTTTTAAATTTTTTGCACATTTGGTCACGTTGTTCCCGAATCGGAAGTCCGATCTGGGTAAAACTCATTAGCAACCTATGGGATCAAGAGACCTTTCATTTGAAACTAAGTGAAAGTCGATCCAGCCATCTCCGAGAAAATCGAGTGCACATTTTTGTTACATACACACATACACACAGATATTTGCTCAGTTCAAATCTGATGAACTTTCACTGTGCGTTTTCGATCCTCAGGCTCCAAGTCAATTGATTACGATGCCAAAAGATTGTATTGGCCGAACGAGTGAGCAGTAGAAAGCTTTTAAACAGTACGGATCCGAAAATTTGCTAGATATCTTAGTGATAAACCCTAATTGTCGAATAGCTTTTGCGATTATTGCAGATCGAAGCAAATTGAACGTAAGCTTTTGATCAAGAAGCACACCAAGATCACTGAATTGGTGAGTGCTTCAAAGAATAACACTATCGATGACATAGTCGAAACTTATTGGCTTTTTAGTACGGTTGTAGGACATAACCACACAGACTAACAGACATGACAGTATGAGTAAATTCTTATAAAAATAATTTTTCGTGATGCACTAGTTCCACCTATATTGTACTGCGCGAACTATATACTATCTGTACACCCCTTGTGTTATGTAAAAGTTTTTTTACTAGTTGGTTTCCCCTCGTTTGTCAACACCGATCAGCTGCTTGCAGGGATGCCTGATTTCATCAAAATATTTGAAAATGAATCGTCACAATAAATTATTGGATTACGTTGATAATATATTTAACTTTTTCGCGATGTTGAAAGGTAACCGTTTATTTGACTCAACGTTGTTCATCTAGACTATTTTTTATTGTGTTGGTAGTTTTCACTCGAAATTAAATGGCGGCAGACCAGAAGCAAGTAAATATGGTAACAAAACGGGTTCGATTTTGTATTGCGTTGGAGGATGAGAAGTAGGCACAATTATGTATATAGTTTTGGCAATGTGTATTAAATCTGAATCCTGCATGAAATTCGCATGGACGTATACAAATCAATACATTACAGGTAATTCTGTATGAACGGCAACTCTGTTGGTAAATGAAAAAAATAAACACAGTCTAGATGACAGACAGGATATTTTTGATAGGGTAAGGTGGCGCCATCATGACACATGTGAGTACTGTCCCAAATAAAGGAATATTCGAAATGACCGTTAAAATCATTGAAGAATCTAATTTGAGTGTCCTGTCTGTTAGTCTGTGATAACCATGCATTTTAAAACACTCACTGTCAGCTTGCTCCGATGAGACCAGTCGACGAATTGGTCCATTGGTCGTAGTCCTCAATAGATCGAAAGATGAAATAAATGTTCAAATCATCGGCGTACGCTAATTTACATCCAAGCCTTAGAAGTTGTCGTTGAAACATAGAATGAACAGCAACAGACCTAGGTTGTTACTCCGCACGAGTTAGGTAATGTTGAGAATTTCGTTGAACCAAGCTTAATACGTAGACTTCCGCCAGTCAAGTATGATCTCAGCCAATTGGTTATACGCTCAGAAATCTCTAGTTTAAATAATTTTGCTAGTAGAATCTCATTGGCAATTGTTTCGAAAGCATTTTTAAAATTTGTTCGCTCGGCATAAATCCATGTTGATCTTTCGAAATATAGCGATTATCTCCAGGGCCGCCAAAAAAAATGTTTCATCCGTTTTTTGCATTCAAAGTTATTTTGTCTAGTTTTTGTAGAAATGATGTTTTTGGACGATCTTTGTGTTACTAAATTCGTGTTTTTTGCACTCAATGTTACTGTTTGGTTTTTTGCATTCAAAAAAAATTTAAGCGAAAATTCCTTATATTCCTTATAACCTTATATTACATTTTGGTGAGGAAAGGGTTCCAATCAGCTTTACAGCCTTGTCCAAAATGTATTGCCCTTCCCGTTAATTTGTATCAGGGCGAATAAGCGCATGCGCGCCATATAAACGCCTCTTTCAATATGAGGAAATTATATTATTACCCAACAGTTTCTATTATTTATTCATGTTGGTTTTCTTACCTTTGGTCATAGTTTATATTCTGTTTTACCTTATTTCCAGTGGTTCTAGTCAGCTGTGATTCGTAAGTGTGTTTTGTTGTCATTTTTTCACTCCGTACTTTTGCTGGCATGTTATGTTGTTTCCTTAAATGTAAAACTTAGTTGTATGCAGTGGTGTTTATGATCTTACCAATATTCCTTTCTAATTCTTTCAGCTTTTTCGTATTTCATGTTCCTGTTGTTTTTAGTTCGTTAGTTTGTGAATTTCTTGTTCCTCATCCAGTCATCCGTTTCCAAAAAAAACTAATAAAGGGATTAGTGTTTCTTTGATCTTTGTAGAGCCGCTCATCACGGTTTGACGGATAATAACTGAGGACATGCGTTTTTATTTAAATGATATTAACACTTGGGTTTTATTAGTATTGCTACAGCATGTTCACATTTCGTTATCTTCGGTTGATCCTTGACAGTATTACCATCCGCTCAGGCGCTTTTGAACATCTGGTGTACACTGATTCACAATCGAAATGTATCACGACCAATTTGATACAACGCACCCGAGGGAACGGTATAATCTATATAGTAAACACATACATACAAACAGGCACACACGCATACAGACATGCATACATACCTACATGTATTCCACAAGCAAGCATCACAACATTGAGTCACTATTTCTATTCTAATAGATTCCAACTAAAATTTGTGTGCCAATAGTCATCTCATTAGTAGAGTCACCATGTTATTTTACCGATTACTCGACTTTCAATAAACGAAGCGATACAATCAAATACAAAATCTTTGTCTCGTCTCTAAGAAGCAATAGCGCATAAAAGTAGGAAATGGTTCAATATATGGTTACAATGGTTTTAACGACGCAAAATGCTTCAAATTTCATGTTACTCTTGAAGTTAATTTATCAAACAGAGATAACAGATCTCACTCTAACTAATGAAATGATTAATGGATTTGAGATGAATGGGGGTACCGTTACCACATTTCTATTTCTTCTATTGGTCGATCGTTAGTCCTGGGCTGAAACGGTGGCCTTTATTACCGTTCTTGCATGCACTTACTCTTACATTTCATTCACACATCATCTCACCCATAAGGTCCCAAACGACACATCCTCACAATATGAACTGCATAAACATCGTTTGACAGCTATCAGTGGTTTGCTCATTGATTCGGTCATTATTATTTTATTCTATTCTACAATATTCTATTTCATTCCACAGTATTCCATGGTACACAAACCACCAACAAACGTCAAAGATGGACTCATTTATTGTCATCGTGTGGAACCCAATTGGGATACGTTTACTCTACTTAATTTTCACTTCACACTGGTAATAAGAGCCGGTAGTATGAAAATAAAACATAAAAAAGAGCTCAGTGAAGCCGGATGTTGGAGCGTAATGCAATCAACATCTTATTCAAGTCGTTCCATATCTTATTCATTTATTTCAATTATGAAGCTAAAAGCTGTAACGCATATCTTTATGTTTGCAATACTGTCAAGCCCACCAACCAATGGGAGGGTAAAAAAAAATTTAATCGAAAATTCCAAACAAAATTGCTCGTATCCGATTTTTGCATGCAGCTGTACAATTGTATAACAGATAAACAATATTTCTTCTGTATTTGTTCAAGTTGTATACATAGCCAACAAACAATAAAACCCAACTCGGCGTGGATATCAAACCGATAGCTTTGCGAAAACATTCTATTACATAGATTTTCAGCAAATGAAACTCCGACCTGATCAGAAGGTCAGTCGGTCATTATAAGAGGATTGACATTTCGTCGTCCTTATCAACTCTTCTTGATCACCTAAGTACTGTCGGTACAACATTCTTGTACTATTGGAGCTGGTTGAATTGGATTTTAGTATGAAACAAATTGAAACATTTCTCACCCTATTCCGAGTTTGGGTTGGCGTTAAAAAGCTTTCTGACCTTCGCCGTTTTGTCGCTTTCTCAAATGATTGAGTGATGCGGGGCAGCGGAGGCACGAGCTCCCGGGCCCACGGTTTTAGGGAGCCTTTGACGGGACTCAGCGAGCAAAAAACAGGTCATTCAGTTTGTTAAGGGCTCCCAAATAAATTTTGCCCCCGGACCGGACCGCTGGTGTATGTAACTCTTAGAAGTGTTGTAAAAAAATGTACTTACACGATGTGTGCAATCGAGGAAGAGGCGCGCGTGAGTTTAATTGCGAAAGACTGTGGAACGACGACCCAAGACGGAAAATATACAATTACAGTGTCCCTTTTAAATTAGATTATTAAATAAAAACCTACTTTAATCCACCTAGTGGTGTAATTATGCCTTCCTCATATCAATCATACTATCATATATAATACTGAGGTATTCTTCAAAATAATTTTCTTAGATTCTTAAAAGAATAACCGAAATTCGTTTGTTCGACTATCAATTGAAGAAGATTTGAGGTCGATTTAGAATTTTTTTTACAATTTTTCGCAATTTCAGTGATAGCATAAAATTTTTAACATACTTTACCCTGCATTTCTGGATCCGGAAGTCGGATCCGAAAGAAATTCAGGTCTTACGTATGGGACCATAGGACCTTTCATTTGAACCTAAGTTTGTGAAAATCGGTCGCGCCATCTATGAGAAAAGTTAGAACACATAGTATCATATTTTTGCACATTTTACCCCATAACTCCGGAACGGGAAGTAGGATCCACATAATACTCAGGAATAATGTATGAGACCGCAAGACCTTTCATTTGAACCTCAGTTTGTGAAAATCGGTTCAGCCATTTCCGAAAAAAGTTGGTGCACTTATTTCCACAATTTTTTGCACATTTTACCCCATAATTCCGGAGCCGGAAGTCGTACACAAATAATATTCAGGAATTGTATGGGATCACAATGTAGCTTTTGTAATGTAATGTCTCAAATGTAGCTTTTGTAATGTAATATCTCAAATGTAGCTTTGAGAGTAATCTTCGATTTATCTTTCACGATCACAACATTTATATTTCTGTTTAGGGATTCATATCACTTTACATGTTTACAAGGTGTGTTTGTGTGCAATCACTCCACTCCATTATTTGATTTATTAATGTATTGAAATATTCAAATTTCGTTTCATATCGCCTTTCTCTGTAAATAGAATGATCTTAACAGAAGGATAGAATGTAATACAATAGATGTAATGACAATACTTGCTAATCTAACATCAATTTTCTTAGGAATTTTAAAATGTAAATTTCATTACAAAACTAAATCCTTATTATCCCATATCCTCACAGTTTAAATATCTCAAATGATACCGAATTTTGAATTACTCCAAATCAGTAGTATTTTTATTAAACTTGAGACATGCTCTGAGATAAAATTTCAGTTTTCAACTCACTGTATCATCAAACTGAAGAACTAAAATAGTGCATACTAATCTAAGTGCACATATACACACTCATTCTTGTTTACCTCCGTATCGACCACACGACGAACGGATACTTTCGAACAATTACGAATAAGCCATTCTAGTTTCCACTCGAATGAATTCTATCGCGACTCGTTTGTCAGAAAATATTGAATTATCAGTCAAATTCTTCAAATAAATGCTAAGCAACGATGAAATCACTTCAATTCTTGTGATTAACCATATGCGAAACTCTAGAATATGTGTGAGTTTAGCTTCGAACGGTACGTGTATTCGATCATCATTCGTACGAATGAAAAGTCCCATTCTCATTTACAGACGAATAGAAGAAATGCCGTGGTTTGGATTTGTCAGTTTAATGTTGCGTGATAATGAACACAAAAATTTTTTATGAGTTTTTTTATAGTATAATTAATCGAAAAGGTGAGTGGATTGAATATTTATGAGGTGAAATCGATCTATTTCGTGATTTAATATAGGATGCTGTCAAAATTTTCGCAACCAAAGTTTTTTTTTTGTCATTTTCAAAATGTCCACCGATTTCGATTACCGGCATTCCAAGGTGTTCGGCTACCGGTACCCCATTTTTTCGACAAATCGCGAAAAATTGTCAGTGATATGCAGAGATGCCAAGTCTGCAAATTTGTCTTTAAATTATCAAATTTCTTAGTTAATATGTAAACCTTTTTTCGTCTAAAGACTGTTTACAGACTTTTGAAACTTTGATATTTGCAGATATTCGTCAGAAAATACAGACTTTTGAAAATTGGCGCGATCTTTTCATTTTTGCTAGCTAAACTTATTGTATTACCGGGCATCTCGGGTGATATGCAACACGTGGACAGCTTGACGGCTTCAATACATCCGTCATATAAGTAAAATTTGTGGTAAACCATGGCGACTTCAAACAAATCGTCCAAGTCAAGGAAAATGAACTTCAATGCACCGATTAATGCCATTAAACTTTGCTTAGTGGAAGCAGTGAAGTCAATAGATTTGACTGCAACAACGTATTCCATCCCGCGAAGCCGGTGGAAGACCGGTCTAATCAACACCAAAGGCACCACTATCAAAATCATTAGCTAAGAGAGCCAAGGCGAAGTCACCATGAGACAATGAAGACTTTTGTCCAAAACGCCTCCGAAAAGAATGAATTTCGTTTTTTATTCAATGCAATTTTACTTATATCTTTCCATTCTTAGCGAAATTTCTTGGGGTGCCGGTAACCGAACACTATTTTTGAAATCGCCAAAATGTATCACTTTACTTATAATTTGATTATTTGATAATATTTTTTTTTTCAATAGATTGAATCAACTTAGTTTCTTAATCAGATGTTAGCTAGGGACTTAAGCTTTTCATTGATATATATATATCCGCATAATGTGCACTTAGTCAGAAGTTATAAGCTTGAAAGAAAAGAGTGCCGGTAACCGAATACTCTAACCTACACATTCGAGTGAAAACAAGAATGGCTTGTTCGCCTTCGTTCGAAAGTAAGTGTTCGTCGAATAGTCGATACGGACGTAAGCAACCATGATGATACAAAATCAGCGAATAAACAAGACAAATAACAAATGATATTAAACATTTTTTATTACAACTCGTCTGTACCAGAACTGATAATTTACATTTGGATGGGCGTTGTTCTTATGCTTGTACGATGTTTAAAAGTGTGATTGATTCGCACATAAACGGGAATACGAATTTGATAAACTTTCGAACGTATCGTAAACGGCCGTAAACAAGAATGAGGGTGATAGCACTTAAATACATTATTAAAAAAAAAACAAACTGAAAAACTAATCTCCGAAAAAAATGAATCACTTCTCAAATCAAGTTACCGGTAGCAACTTAAGAACTTCTGAGAACCTAACCGTTATAATGAGCTGTCGAACACCATTCGAAAATACAATCACTACCAAAAAAGATGTGTTTCGGATCATTGGAACATGACAAGAATATACTTTTAACATTTTTTATTGTCGCACACTAACATAAAATCGTTCTATTTATTCGTACCGTCCGTATGTTGTCACGTTCTCGAGATGCAGTCCGAAATTCACCAAAGAAAGAAACATACCGATTGCTCCCTGCAGTGTTCATCAGCCGGGTAGTAGAAGGAACTGCGTTAGTATTGTTGAACGTGCTCGAGCGTCATCGTTCTCCTACCTCTATCGCAAAGATACCAACCACTGTAATTTCTATTAAATTTGTTGCCAGAAACAAAACGCTTAAAGCGTCAGTTTAAGACAACAAATTGGATCGGTACGATAGAGCAGTACACCTTCCTTGTTCAACTGCATTGTGGTGGCGATTAAGTATGCTGCAAAGAAAATAGGGTATGAAAAATTCGGGCAATAGTGAAATCATTTCTAAACTAGATTGTCGTAAAAGACTAGATAGCCTTAGGGCAGATTTAAGCGTGTTGGATGATACAGCGACCTTGCAATGTCAAGTACCATAATAAAATCAAACACATTATTATAGGTTATGTGCTATTTCTAGCTATAGCTTAACAGCGACATAACATTGTATTTCGATCATCAATCTGAGCAATTTCTACGTATTCGATGATACGAAACAAACAAGTGAGAAAACAAAATCAGCCATCTTTGAAATATGAGATTAGCACTAAATTTTTTTACTATTTACTGTTCTCAGTTACTGAGCGCACAAAGAAACTAATTTGCAGTTATCCACTTTATGCAACGCTCTGATTAATATTAAAATTTAGTAAATCCAAGAACTAAAATTTTTTACTGCACCGCTGCTTGATGCTAACCTAAGCAATTAACACCAGATTTTTCACCCAAAGATGGCCGATTTCGTGAGTTTCTCACAGCTTTCCAAATTTTCAGAAAACATTTTTTTCTTAAATTAGTAATCACACTATACTTACAGTTTTTATAAAACTACAACTCCGTCCAGTAATGCCAAATAATGATCATTTATTTGAAGAGCACACCTTTTTTAAAACAAACACAATGTGGTTAGAATTTGACAGCTGATGCTTCGATGGAAAGTGATAAAGGCTGATTCTTAACCTGCTGCTTTTATACTGTCTGCTCTCTCAGTATGATCGAATACCAAGCAACAGTTGACTACAGCAAATTGAGAGTGAGAACCTTTCCAGACGGTTCCATTAATCGATCAAAATTTGGATTGATGTTGATGGTGAATACGTTTGTAAGTTGATTTTTAGATAACAAAAATTCCTTTTTCTCTATTTGAAATAATTTTGAACAGATTGTGAACAAGAAATATCCAGCCGATCGATTTAGAGAATTTAATTTGTTGACAAATAGAGCGCATAAGAGAGAGAGTGAACCGGCAGTCGTTAGGAACTCAGAATTCATTAAAACGAATGAAAGCTCTAATGAACGGAACGCTTTTAGAATTGGAATGTGAGGAAAACGAAACATGCTTCAACGCTTCTCAGGTCTGGTTTTTTTTTCGAAAATGAAAATAAAAAACTTTTTTTTAATACACCTAGTGGTGTAATGATGCCTTTCTCATATTACTTGTATTTCCAAAAATATCACTAGACGATTCTGTCGAGGATTTTTTCAAATTTGAATAAAATTAGAAAATTAGAAACATTCATTAGGTATAAACTAACATAACATTTTCGATTTGTAAACAGTTATGTCAAGTTAATAAGAATTTTTCATTATTCTGCATCGTCGCGCTGAACGACGGTTTGAAATTTTAAACACACTTTACCCCATACTTCCCGAACCGAAAGTCGGACCTGGATGAAAATCAACAGTAGCCTATGAGATAAAAGGACCTTTCATTTGAGCCTAAGTTTGAGAAAATCGATCAAATCATTCCTGAGAAAAGTGAGTGAGTTTCGTTTTAGAGTTTTTCTCCATTTTTCCGGTGCTTCGGGAACTGGGAACCGGTATGGCCGATAGTCGGATCGATTAATAAGAAAGTAATATAGTCTACAAATTAAATATTGTTCGAGTCTAACCTAGAATAATTTTACCCTTTTTGCATTGTCACTCTAAATAACAGTGTGCAGTTTTAAACACACTTTACCCTATGAAAGCAATAAAGAATTCAATAGCAACCTATGGGACAACGAGATTTTTTATTTAAGCTCAAGATACACATACATACATACATACACAGACATTTTTCAACTCGATGAACTGCATCGAATGGTATAGGACATTTAGCACATCGGGCCAATTTTCACTAATCAATTCGTCAAATGATTGCATAAACTTTCCTTATGAGAAAGATAATAAATATACTTTTAAAGTACAAAATCGTTATCCCGATGTTGTGATAATACTAACAAGTAGGGGCAAAGTGGATAAAAGGGAATATCAAAGATGGTAAACACTACAAATGGTCCCATCTGCTAATAACGGTTTTACTATATTATCTTTTCTTGCAATTATTTTAGGGTATTTCTTCACGTTTTCTAAAATTTCTTCTGATAAGATGGAAAGAAGGTGGTCTTGGTCATAATATACGAAAGTAAAAAGAAACGATTTGCAAATGCATTACAATACGCTACCTCTAAACAAAAAGTTGCTGTCATTTCATTTTGTTGTGCTCTAATTTCTTATTATTATTATATACAGATTTTCAATACACAATTTTTATCCCCCGATAAAGATTTACAGATTTTTCTCCTGAACAATATAGTTTGAAATATGGAGACAGAATTCGTAGAAACGTCCAAAAATAAATAATATTTTTAGTTTTTGTTCAAGTGTTGATAAATTCGTTCTATTTGGTCATTAAAATTACTTTCGGAAAAAAAATGTCTGAAAGTTATAGTAAATGATCATAAAGTCATGCCATTCTTTAACAATGATCTTAAACTTGTATAAAAATTACAAACAAAAATTATTTTCACATTTTTTACATACAACAGATTTACATTGTTTTGACAAAAATTTCAATTTCGGAAAATTCATATATCCCCTCTTCCCTAATCCAGAATTTAAGCAATATCGGATATAGGTAAGAGGTTCCAATTCTGGAATCTGGAGTTTTTGATATTTACAAAATCAAATTTTTGTTGTTGTCGAATGTCTTAGAATTGCATGAAATTTTTTCGATGTAACACCAGATTTTTCATACTTGATCAGAGACAACATTGCCGCTATTAAATAAACCTAAGCTTATCGAAATTCGTTGATTATCTTTGAGAAGTTTTAATTTTTGCAGTTAGACGATTACGTCACCATTATATATCCGGAACCGAAAATGACAGCGATTTGATCTTCGAAATTATTCGATGGCCAAATAGTAGCTTTCAAACAAGGCTAAGCATGTTAAAATCGATTCAGTCAACTCAAACAATTGAACGGTAAAAAAACAACGCGCTTTGTCGGCTATGTCCCTTATGCCATCATATCTCCAAAATCGGACAACCATTTGATCTTTGAACTTGATCAATAGCTCAACAGTAGCGTTCTAACGACCCTAAGCTTGAGAAAATCGGTTCAGCCATATCCGAGAAAAATGAGCGGTAATTAAACAATGCGTTACGTTTAGTTACGCCACTTACACCATCATATCTCCGGAACCAGAAGTCACAGTAATTGAATCTTCGATCAATATTCCAATAGTAGCTTTCAAACGAGCCTAAGCTTGTTGAAATCGGTTCAACCATCTCTGAGAAAATTGAGCGGTAAAAATATTCATTGTAAAGTGCACGCACATACACACACACATCTCCGAACTGAGTCGAATGGTATATAACACTACAGGTCTCCGAGGCTCCATTCGAAAGTCGGTTTTCCAGCAATTTTATCATCTTTTTACAGAGGCAACACTTCGATTCCCAACCCCGCACATAGGGTTAGAAAGTTTTTCTGGCCCGAAGAGGTGAATGACATTAATGTTAAAGCCTCTATAATAGAAACAAGCTCTTGATAGCCAACTAAGCACTAGAAAATGCGATAAATTTAATAATAGTAAGAACAGAAAAATTAACCGATAAAACCACATCCAAGAAAATCAAGTTTTGTCGTTTACGTCGTTTATACCATTACATCACAAGAACCGTAAATGACGGACACTTGATCTTCAAAAACGTTAAAATCGGTTCACCCACAAGAGAAAAAAGGCGCTTATACCATTATATCTCTAAAACCAGAAGTGTTATCAATTGGAATTTCGAATTTTTTCCGTAAATACGTTTATTTCTTAAGGCAGTTGACTTAAGTTTTTCTTCGCCGTAGCATCACTTCTACGTAGAATTCTTATCCTAATATAATTCTAATATACACACCAAAAATTGCATTTTACAGGTGATTTAATCCCTCATACGATGTAATGCATAAAGACCTAATTTGTGGAATGACGGGAAGTTTCATTTATTAAGTTTATTTATTTATTTATTTATTTATTGGAGCAGGGAAAAACCCTCTTGAGTTGACCAACTATTAGTACTTACTCAAAAGGGCGCAAAACCTCCTCATCTTTTAGTACCAACAGATAATACAAAATCCAAATGATACAATTTTACTTAAAACTAATACGAGCTATACTTTACATTCAAACATTAACTACATTACACTTAAGCAAAATTAAATTACATACGAAGGTTCTTAAATACATTCAATAATAGGTCAAGTTTTAAAAAAAGCAATAAATAAACGTTTGAGAGTGACACGAGATAGATTAAAATCAAATATTGTATAACATCGATTAAATATGCGAGCCATACTAGACAGGGGTTCATTCTTCGCGTAATTTGTTCTAGAAAACTGGATGACGAGGAAAGAGTTGCTCCGGAGAGTTCTGCGTCGGATGTTTATATCCATTTGTTCAAGAAGATCAGGACAGTCTATATGACCAAGTATCAATTTATAATGATTTAATGTTAGATGTTTAATGTTGCATTTAAATGCACCTTTTACCAGCCAAGCAGACGAGTGCTTCTGTGGCTCAGTCGATTAACAGATGTACTTTGCGATTCAATGATTCTGGTTCAAGTCGCGGCGGTCGCTATCAGGATTTATTTTTTTTATTTCAGTAAAATTTATGTCATGGAATTTAAGACACAACATTGAATGTTTTTCCACGTAAATTTTCGTGAACTGCGACGCTTCGACACTTTTTACAATCGACTCAGTAATCTCCGGGAAAATAGAGTGGTAATGAAACAACTACAAAACTATTAGAAGTAGCGGTTTAAAGACTTCGGAATTAAACGCACGGGTACAACTGCACACTTACATTGGATTACCGACCTCAGCTGTTCAAATCTCGGTAGGTGATTTTATCGGTAAAATTCACGTTTTATCACTGCGGTACCTTGAGGTACTGCTGTCAACAAATGTTCCTTTGTGCTGATATATCAGTAGAATGGAAATATTCGGTAGTTCGGCTGTTCAAAACTCGTCAAAAGAGGCAAAAATTACCGAACGAAATTAAGTGTGTGCATCTGTATGAGTATTATAGGGTAGAGATGGATCAGTATGGATGGGAGAAGATCTGGGATATAGCTTAGGAGATCTGCTTTATCATTCATTTGTCCATTTTCCCACTTTAGTTTCTACGATAAATAAGTATACTATTTTTTTAATATTGAATTTTTTTATCGTGACGTCACGAATGAACAAAAATTCATCCTTGACAGTTCAGCGGTACTGTTACAAACAAGCTTAAACAAAAATCGAAGAACACAATTTAAACAATCATCTTTACACTTGGCAACTAGTCACTTTTACTTAATAAATCTCAAAAACAAACCAAATCGTGAGCAAATGGCGATATGGATAAATGAATGCTGTTATCCAATTTGTCAACAGACAAACAAAAAAATTCTGTTTACAAACAGTACTGCTGAACTGTCAAAATGTGTTCATCCGATTGAGGTTAGCAGTGACGGTAAAAAACCTAATCGACTGATTCAACCATTATAGAAAATAAAGAATATGTAGTACAGAGAACAGACATCTTAGTAGAAATTTCAATGTTTGGCGATTTTACAGATTTTCACTGGTATGCTTTACACACCTTTTTGCAAAAGTTTGTACTTGCTTGGATTTCCGTTGTCTATGCATATAGCGCAATGAAAAACCATTTCGAAAACTGCTTTCAAACCAAAATCGTCAAATAAGTTTTGCAGGGCAGTCGGCTACCAAGAAAAAATCATTAAAAAATGAAATCAGAACAAAAGGAAATCATGCAATTGTGACCGTTTACGACATGTCAGTAGGAGGAACCAGTGCTTCTTTTCTTATCCGGAGAACGATAGTAAACATTATCGATTTCTTTCAGTCGCTACCATTAAATAGAAGTCAGAAGCTCTGCAACGAAATTCACATGGATTTCTCAGAGAACCGATTATCATACAATAAGATTCAAATGAAAATTTGCTAATGAGTTTTATCCGGATCAGAAGAACAGTACTAGAATTATATATTTAGTAGTGTTCAACATTTTAATATGTCATGACTACGCAAGAAAGGATGAAATTCTCTTCTCTTTGCTACTGCTTCGCCTCGGGTTGCTTATAGAGCGCATAATATATGCTATTCGCTGTGGGAGATGTTTCCTTCCAGAAATAACCAGTAAATTAATGACGTTTTCAAGCGGAGTAATATGTAGTAACAAGTGGGGGCGAAACTCTTACAGTGTCGTTCATTTCAACGTTTGTGCAGTGGTTGGCCATTCGTGTTCTGGTGTCCAGAGAAAATTTGGGCCACGAAACCAGCGGCTAGATCCGTGTAATCTCGGTGGGACCGATCATAAACCACGTAGACTCACTGGGAGGAGGGGGGGTCTGACAAAAGTCTACATTTGTCTATGAGGAGGGAGGGGGGTTTAGCCTTAAAGTCTACGTAGTCTCTTATTTTTTTTCAAGCAATTTACTTAGTTTAATTAGCCGACCGCGCGTTTCCTTCGATTGATCAAAAAGACAGTTGAAATTGCGTATTCAACCAAATGCATGATGCTTGAGAGCAGAATTGCAATTTGTAACGTCGAACAACCTTGACACACTGAATCAAAACATCGTCGACTGTAATCTGTACTGTGAAAGTGTGAAATGAGATACTCCGTAGTTCTATGACCAAGTAGAAGTATACTCAAAGACAGGCGACTCTATTGTTTTTTTCTTTCATTCTTCTATTCCCTATCGAAGTGAAAAAATAAAAGAAAGTACTAACATAAACATAAATAGAAAAAGTTTATTATTCTTTGCAAAACGTCAACGGACTTTAAGTTTATTGGAGTAAATGAATAAATTTTAAGATTTATGCTTTCCGATTATTATTTAGTCACACCGTAATCAAGCAGTGAAATGAGAAATGAAGATAATGTCAATTGCTTCTGCAATCCATGAGCGTTCTGACGAGTGGAATGTCCAGAGAATTTTAGAAATCGGTAAAGGACCGATGTTAAAGACTGTCCCAGAAAGTATGGACGCAACCAAAAACCGCTGCCATATCGCAATGGTTCAGAATCTGTCAATTTTTATGGCTGCGTCCTGTAGTTTACACTCTTCTCTAACCACTTGTGCAGTTGTTTATTCGTTTTCATTAGTTTGTTTCGAAATGCGTGGACTTTCAGTAGAATAACTTCGAAAAATTGTGTACAAGGGTGCACAGAACGCGGACTGTCACTGAGAAAGATAGCAAAAATGGAAGGAGTAAGTGAAAAAGCCGTGCGAAATGCAATCAGGAAGTTCGGTGAGGATAACACCTTTGAGGAACTGCATAATCATGGACGACGAAACCTACGTGAAACTCGATTACAAATCCTTGCCGGGGCCACAATATTATACGGTGCAAGAAGGGCAAGTGTTGAACCAGTCCGAGACATCGATTGAAGACGAAAAATTTGGTAAGAAAGCTATGGTCTGGCAAGCAATTCGTAGCTGCGGTAAGATTTCGAAACCCTTCATCACAGCGAAATATACATCAAACGGAAAACGACTTCTACCCATGCTTTGAAGCCACAAGAATTCTGTTGTCTTCTGGCCAGATCTTGCTTCTTGTCACTACTCGAAATCAACGGTAGAATGGTATACTACCAAAAATGTCACTTTCGTCCCAAAAGACATGAATCCACAAAATTAAATTACCCACAACTTCGACCAATTGAGGAATTTTGGTATTAACGAAGGCACATCTTAGGAAACATGTCTCGGCAGCCGAAAACATTCAAGAGTTCGAAAAAGGTTGGAAAAAAGTGTCACAACTTGTCGCCAAGAAGTCTGTACGGAATTTAATGAGGAACGTTCGCAAGAAGGTGCGCCAGCCAGTCTACAATGGCTAAGTAGCGAATGTTAAGAAGAATATTCTGTTGTTGTAGTCTAATATTATCAGTATATCGAATAAAATTTGTATATCTAAAACTTGTGAATTATTTACAGCGAAATCAAAGTGCGTCCATACTTTCTGGAACAGTCTTTAGTAGGGTGACAAAATGATGCGGTGTTGCAGCATCCTAGCCCTTGCTACATTCTTCTCTTCGACCAACTGCTGCCATTCGCCTTCAAATCAGTCATTTCCTCGCTTCGATAACCTCGTTCCTAGTACGGTTGAAGCAGTGCTACTCACGGCGGATCTTATGTTCCTCCAGCCGTCTTCAAGTGTCGCCGCGCCAAGCTGCTTTTCCGTTGGTAGCACTAGCTCCAGTTGTTGCGCGTATTCTTCTGCAGTACGAACGCTACGTTGTCGATAGTTTTGAGCGCATTCAAACTACAAGGTAGTGGTCAGAATCAATGTTGGCACTGCGGTATGTGGGGACATTGATGACGTCGGAGAAGAATCGCCCGTCGATGAGAACGTGGTCGATTTGATTTTCCATGTGTTGATCAGGTGATCTCCAGGTGTCTTTGCGGGATAGAAGGTGCTTCGAACTACCATTCCTCGGGAGGCTGCAAAGTTTACGCATCGTTGGCCGTTGTCGTTTGTTACCGCGTGCAGGCTCTCCAGCCCGATCACGGGCCTATACATTGCCTCCCGGCCTATCAGAGCATTCATGCCCCCAATGACGAGTTTTACATCCCACCGTGGTCAGCTGTCGTAAAATGCTTCCTTCTCGTCATCGGGTCTCGTCTCATGTGGGCAGTGCACGTTGATGATGCTATAATTGAAGAAACGGTCCTTGATCTTCAATACGCACATCCTATCAACACTATAAATCCTGTTCCTAGAACGCTGGTTGTGCCACAGCTCTGGTAGAAGGTAGCCGCTCGATGTCCACTTTTCCACACCTTTGTTCCGTCCAACAAAGCCGCGGATTTGAAGCTCATCATGCAGCATTCGTTCGTATCCTGGGAAGCCAAGCTATTTGCAGTTCCAGGTGCCAAGCTTCCAATCGTAGTCCTTTGTTCGTTACGTAGGTCTTTGTGATTATTCCGAGTCGTATTTCTTTTTTGATCGTACGTAACATGTGTTTTCCGGGCGGCTTGTTAGGCCTGCACCAACCTCCTGTCTCGCCGGAGCGCCATCGTGTCAGCACTGTTTAGAGTCCCACACTGACACAAGGACAGTAACCAGCCGGAGAACAGACGCTGTTTCAAGTCGCCCCAACATGGGGAACAGACGCTCGGATAGACTCGCTCTCTGTAAAGAGAATTCCCTGTCAGCATACGACCAAGGTCCCACCGGGGTTGGTTACCCGATCTTTCCTATGGTTACTCGTACCCCAGCCGGCACCGCGGGGAGGTAGGGATAGGAATTACTGGACAAGAGGCTAAGAACCACTTTGGGGCCTGAATTACGCATTGTCCAGTCGTTTACCAACCAATATTTTAAATCGATGTATACTGTTGAATAAAATGTGGGGCATAAGGTCCGTTGAGTGTTGAGTGTTGAGTGTTGAGTTATGAGAAAATTCGTATATCAAAAAAATGGCTTTGTTTCTCTGGATTTTTATACTGTGAATAGAGACATTAGCACTGCTAAAAATTAATTAGTAAGTAGCAACCGACCATAAGACGTTTTATACGGTAAAAATGCTTGTTTAGTCGAATCAAAACCAAGAATTTCGTTTCAACTGATGTCTGTTTAATAGTACGATTGGTTTACATGTGGTGTAAATTTCATCTTTTCTTTCTGTATATATCCAGCTCTGGAAACACAAACTTAAACTTTGGAATCAGTTTATGTTCATTGCTTATTCGTGTCCTGATTTAATTGTAATGGTTCACCCTATCGTATAAGTAGGTATATAATTCTCCTGTACTATATTAGTACACACTTTTTTTTCAAAATACAATGTTTGCTACTTTTCATATGACTCACTAGAATGAATTTCAATAAATACATCTCCAAGTTCAAAATCATGACCGTAGCATAAATCCTAATCCACCTACAACGGCCGCCTATTTGGTCAAGCTTCCTGTAAAAACTCAAAATTGAGCGTTGTGAACCGGGTTGATGACATCATTTCACAAAGTGCTAGTATGGATTAAAAATGAGCAGCATATACATATTTATACCAGATATGTATGGCAAAGTACTCCACCACATCGCATTTAGAGGGCTGAATTCGAATGGAATATTTTTTATCCTTTTATGGTACCACCACATCCCTTTCACATCCTATGAATAATGTAGATAATCAGAATACATCCGAATAGTAGACCGAATACGTTTCTTCTGATCCGTAACGAGATGAAACGGAGAGTTTTTGACCTTTTCGTAAACTAATAAAGGTACTTTCGAGTTACACAAAATTGATATGTATCTTGGGAAAAAAGTGATTACTATTAAAAAATCGTGAGCAATATCACTAAAAAATCGAATAGTTACTGCTACTACCGTAAAACTGGAAAGGCACACAATTCAACTTCAAATCTTACCCGAAACGAACCTATCTACTAAGCACTTTTTCAATTAGCAACATTTTCATGTAATCTCAGTTCCATTTTTCTCGTTCTTTGGTTGGCCTCGAAAACATTTGAATCCTAGCCCGGGTTGTTTTTTTTTTTTTTCATAAATACGTTTATTTCATAGGCAATATACATAAGTTTTTCTTCGCCGTGGCATCCACAATACATAGTAGTTTAAACCTAATACATTTCGAATATCATATTAGTATGTTGGTACTCATTAGTTAATCTAAACACTGTTTTTATCAAGCGAGTTGCTATTTTAAATTACATTAAATAAAATACATTTATTTTGTACATGATCTTATAACTATTTCAGGATTGTTTGTATCAGTTCACCACTTATATTCAATATCCTATAGTTGGCTATTGGTTGAACTCATGGAAGAGAAAACAGTTTAACATAAAATAAAATTTAAATTGGAACTCCAATGGATTTAATGAAATGATAAAGAAGTTTCATGTATGGAAGGTCACGACAAGCAAGAATGTCGCGAACTGGGACATTGGATAGTCTACCTTGGGTACGCAAGGAATTTATTAGTTGAGATCTGACATCACGAAACTCCACGCATGTCCAAACAACATGGTCAATATCGCGGTAACCTTCGCCGCAAGCACAATGATTAGTCTCGGAAAGTCCAATTCGAAGGAGATGTGCATCTAACGTGTAGTGATTGGACATGAGTCTGGACATCACACGAATGAAATCTCTACTCACATCCAGTCCCCTGAACCATGCCTTTGTCGATATTTTAGGAATAATTGAGTGCATCCACCGACCCAGATCATCTTTATCCCAAGAAGCTTGCCAGCTGGCAAGTGTTCTTTGGCGAGACGCGCTATAGAATTCGTTGAAAGCAATCGGTCTCTCATAAATTTCACCCTCAATAGCACCACGTTTGGCTAAAATATCGGCTCTTTCATTGCCTGGAATGGAGCAATGAGCCGGAACCCAAACTATTGTGATTAGATAATTATTATTCAATATGTCGTTCAGACACTGTTTTATTTTACCCAAGAAAAACGGTTCATTTTTGCCAGCAGCGTTTGAGCGAATGGCTTCAATTGCACTCAGACTATCTGTGAAGAGGAAGTAATGGTTTGGAGATAATGTGACGATTACATTCAAGCTATAATGAACTGCTGCTAACTCTGCTATATAAACAGATGCAGGTTCTTGAAGCTTGAATGAGGCCGAAACATTATTGTTGAACATACCAAACCCTGTCGCTTCTTCCATTCGCGATCCGTCCGTGTAAAACATTTTCTCAGAGTTAATATGCCTGAACTTACTTGAAAATATTTTTGGGATTTCCATAGAGCGTAGGTGGTCCGGGATTCCACGCACTTCGCGCTGCATGGATGTGTCGAAAAATAAAGTTGAGTCAGGTACATTTAGGAGGCTGACACGGATAGGAATATATCTTGAAGGGTTGATTTCCTGTGACATATGGTTAAAATATACTGTCATGAATTTTGTTTGAGATCGAAGCTCGACTAGTCGTTCGAAATTATTAATTACCATGGGATTCAGCACATCACATCTTATTAGCAGGCGTGATGAAAGCTCCCAAAATCGATCTTTTAATGGAAGAACTCCCGCCAGAACTTCAAGACTCATTGTATGTGTCGAATGCATGCAGCCTAAAGCAATTCGCAAACAACGGTACTGAATTCGCACAAGTTTGATAATATGAGAATTTGCAGCGGAACGAAAACAAACGCATCCATATTCCATCACTGAAAGTATCGTTGTCTGATACAATTTTATTAGATCTTGCGGATGAGCACCCCACCAAGACCCTGTTATTGTTCGAAGAAAATTTACTCTTTGTTGGCTTTTCGTTATCAGATACCTAATGTGTCCTCCCCACGTGCATTTGGAATCAAACCACACCCCGAGGTATTTGAAAGTCAAAACCTGTTCGATTATTCTTCCCATCATATGAAGCTGAAGTTGCGCGGGATCATGCTTTTTTGAAAAGACGACCAGCTCTGTTTTCTCCGCAGAGAATTCGATACCAAGATGAACAGCCCAAACGGACAATTTATCTAAGGTATCTTGCAATGGTTTTTGCAGATCAATAGCTTTGGATCCAGTAACTGAAACCACGCCATCATCTGCCAATTGTCTTAGTGTACATGGGGTTACTAGACAGCTGTCAATGTCATTCACGTAAAAATTATAGAGGAGCGGACTGAGGCATGAGCCTTGCGGGAGACCCATGTAGCTAATTCTGATTGTTGCCAAATCGCCATGTGAAAAATGCATGCGTTTCTCTGACAAAAGGTTGTGCAAATAATTATTTATAACCGCTGGGAGTCCATGTTGGTGGAGCTTGTCTGAAAGAACATCAATGGAAACTGAATCAAATGCTCCTTTAATGTCTAAAAATACAGATGCCATTTGTTGCTTTTGAGCGAAGGCAATTTGGATGTCAGACGAAAGTAATGCAAGGCAATCATTCGTCCCTTTATTTCTACGGAAGCCAAACTGAGTATCTGACAACAAACCGTTCGTCTCGACCCAAGTGTCGAGACGTCGTAGAATAATTTTTTCGAACAATTTTCTGATGCAGGACAACATCGCAATGGGTCTATATGAGTTGTGATTGGAAGCTGGTTTCCCCGGCTTTTGAATGGCGATAACTTTCACTTGTCTCCAGTCAGGTGGAACAATATTTTGCTCAAGAAACTTGTTGAACAATTCCAACAAACGTCTTTTTGCGAGGTCGGGCAGATTCTTCACCAAGTTGAATTTAATTCTGTCCAATCCAGGAGCGTTATTGTTACAAGACATGAGTGCTATGGAAAATTCCATCATTGAAAAGGGGCTATCAATGGAATCATCATTTGAAGAAGACTCCCTAACAATGCTATGCGTAGGAACGGAATCTGGACAAACTTTCCTCGCAAAATCAAATATCCATCGATTCGAGTACTCCTCACTCTCATTTCCTACGTTACGATTCCTCATTCGTCTGGCCGTATTCCAAAGAGTGCTCATTGAGGTTTCTCTTGACAAACCTTCCACAAAATGTCTCCAATAGCTGCATTTCTTAACCCGAAGTATGTTCTTGTACTTGGTTTCTAAAACCAAGAATTTTTCAAAATTCTGAGGAGTTCCTCCTCCTCGTTTTAAAAACGTCTTGAAAGCATTTTGTTTCGCGTGTTTAGCATCTGAGCACTCTTTGTCCCACCAAGGATTTGGAGGTCTTCTGTTAGACGATGGACCAAGAAATCGTTTGGTTTGGGCTTGTTCTGCGGCCTCCAGAATCGAACAAACGAGGAAGTCATATTCTTCAAGTGGGGGAAGCTCTTCCATTGAAGTTAAGACACTTGAAATATTACTTTGGTATTTAATCCAGTCAATATTTTTTGTCAAATCATATGGAATATTAACTGAATTAGCAATGCCTTTGTTACTGCTAATTGAGATGATGATTGGTAAATGATCGCTACCATGTAAATCAGGAAATACTTTCCAGGTGCAATCTAGTCGAATTGAAGTCGAACAAAGAGATAAATCTAATGCACTTGGACGTGCAGGAGGTCTTGGGATCCATGTCATGCTACCCATATTTAGTACCGTCATGCTAAAATTGTCGCAAATATTATATATTAGAGATGATCTGCTATCATTGTAAACGGAACCCCACATCATTCCGTGCGAATTGAAATCTCCTAAAATCAAACGTGGAGCAGGAAGGGCTTCGACAATTTCATTAAGCTGTCGTTGTCCAACTTGAGCTCTTGGAGGAATATATACCGAAGCAATGCAAATGTCCTTTCCTTTAATGTTTATTTGACAAGCAACATCTTCTATACTAGAAGTCGAAGGAATGTTTAATCTATAAAAGGAATAACATTTCTTAATTCCTAAAAGCACTCCACCATACGGGGAGTCTCTGTCGAGACGTATAATGTTAAAGTCATTAAAATTTAAGGCTATGTTTGATGTAAGCCATGTTTCGCACAAAGCAAATACATCACATTTTTGACTATGCAACAAAACTTTAAATGAATCAAGTTTTGGCATGATGCTTCGACAATTCCACTGCAGGACAGTGATTGAATCATTTGCGGCGGATGATAAATTATCCATCAAATGATACAAAACCTGAAAGAGCTGGCCATTGAGCTGATAACTGTTTCAAAAAAGTTCTAGCTATTGGAAGGAATGCTGTTATGATGGTCTTTAGAGGTTCAGAAATATTGAATGCAGCGAAAATCCATTCTACAATTTCCGAAAATTTCAGTAATCCTGTTGGTGAATGTGAAATGGAGCCCACTGGATTATTGTCTTTTCTTGAGCTAGTTCCTGGATTGGTTTGTGAATTTGACAAACCAGGAGGCACAGTTTTTGGTTTTAAATTTGGCTTTTTAGCTTTAACACGGGGATCTTTTTTTGAAGGTATAATTTTAGGTGTCTTTTTTGGTATTTTGTGGTTTGTTAATCTCCTCTTAACAGACCCTTGAGGAGTGACAAACGAGGTATCTTCACTATTTCCGTCAGAGTCAGATTCCTCTGGCTCCGCAAGATTTGAAAAACCGTTTTCGGTTTCCAAAGGGGAGACATGTATGACCGTTTTGAGCATTTCTGCATATGTGCGCTTAGACCGTGCTTTTAAAGAAAGCTTCATTTTGTCTTTACGCAGCTTAAATGCAGCGCACACTGAAAGATCATCATGAGGGCTTTCCCCACAATAAACACATTTTTCAACATCTTTATCGCAAAGATTATCCTTATGAGGCCCTTGACATTTGATACATTTGGACTTATTACTACAGTAAGTAGCTGTATGTCCGAATTTTTTACAGTTCGTGCAATTCATAACATGCGGTACGAAAAGCCGAACAGGAAGACGAATTTTATCGATATAGACATGGCTAGGCAATGCAGATCCGGCAAATGTTACGCGAAACGAATCTGAGGGACGATAAGACTTTTTTCCATCGACAATAGATGCTGAGTACAATTGTTTGCACTCGAGTATCTTAACTCCCTCAAGCATGGAGTTTTTAAAACGGCCAACTCCATTTTTAAGTAAATCATCTGCTGTCAGACTTGCTTCAGTCACAACACCGTCAATTTCTACCTCCTTCGATGGAATGTAAACTCGATATTCAATAGCAAATAATTTACAGGTTACAATATCGTTTGCCTGTTTCAAGTCGTTAACTACAACTCGAATTTTATCTCTATTAACCTTACAGATTTCTTTAACTTCAGAGAAATGTGATGTCAAATCCTTTGTAATTTGCATCAAGTTTAAAATCTTTTCTTTTTTTCGAAGATAGACTATCCATGGCCCAGTGGTACCCTGTGGATAATGTTTAGCCCTCGGAGTATTTAAACTTTTACTAGTATCCGGAATCGGATTCGGATGATCTTCCATGAGATCATCCATTACATTAAATTTTTTTTGTAAATTAATAATACCAAAATAAAAACTTATGTTTAGTAAAATTTCAGATATAAGAAATAAAAAATAAATTAAATTAAATCTACCTTGTAGCTGATGTCTCTGTTCCTTTATCGTGAAGAACGACGTGAAGCTCTTCCAACGATTTCCAATTGGCAGTCTTTTGCTGTTTCCAATTGGCAGTCTTCTGTCGTTTACTGCTATCTCAGTTGCTCTGCCGTCGTTGTGAACACCACTGCACTTGCTGTACCTGACCCCAGGTACAGTGCTTTTGCTCTTGGTGGCGATCAAATGCGATGCTTGCAGTGTAGCACCTCGCGATATATGCCGTCTCTTTTGATCCTACGCAGCGTACAAATTCTGGTACCTGGTAGATCAGCACTGGGTTGCTTTAGCACCTCTGTGCCTTTGCACCCCTTCGTCTTCGCACCTTTATGCGATGGCACCTCTGTGACTCGTCACTTCTATGCTCTCGCACCTCTGTGTCTCTACACCTCTGTGCGTATGAACGGGATGGCCTTCGTTGCTAGCTTTCCAGTCGGGAAACGCCCCGAATATTGCGTTTGCTATGGGCAGTTTAACTACCTGAAGCTTAGAATTGTCTCGGTAGCAGCCGTTAACTCACGAGCCAGTACAATCGAAACACAACCTCTTCGCTTGAATGGTTTTTACTGAATGAGCCCGGGTTGTATCGTCCCACATTTTGCACCATGAAATATTATGCTTATTTATTCATTAGCAACGCCACTAGCAGAGCACAAGGAACAACTTTAGCAAGTTCCACCGCTTCCTAAGTTGGAACTTGGGTGAACTTTTCGTACGGCATATGCCCTCGAACAAGATGCATTTTTCCGTTGGTGAAAGGCAGACAGGCAAGAAATGGAACTCGTTGGTGCTTACTGCTGGACGTGGGCATGCAGTGTTGCTAAACGAGAAGCACGGAATTCACTTTTCCATCTTTCACAAGTATCCAATTTGCATATTTTTATGCGCATACATAAATATGAAAAGGAGAAGTGGCTGTTTCGTTAAGATGATGAGTGGCTCTATTGAGTGAGAAGCTGCACCCATCCGGTGGGTGGTGTAAGACGAGTTAGTGTTCAGTTCGCTCCGACCCGGTCCTATCGGCAGTTATATGTTTTGTAAGATATGTTTTTCCTCTATCCCTACCGGGCGGAAAGATGACGGAGAAGGGAAACACGCGGTAGCCAAAATCACATTATTCACACTGCACATTCTGAGCGTGTTCCAGAAAGGACGGCAGATTATTTATGATGCTCTATTTTTCATTTATTCTTTGTTAAACGAAAACGAATTATCGCTTCCTTTGCCACTTCTCGGTCGATGTCTTTAGAAATTGAATAAGTTCAGTCACCGTTCAGGAGAACATATTAAACTTTGGAATCGAATAGTATTTTATTATTATTATTGTTGTTATAGACCTGTACTATTTCATTTCTATTTCATATCTACACAACAATGTGCAATACGACTCAATCCGGGTGTATTACTGCGACACCATTTTCTATTAATAATCAGCCAGTATCACGAATGCACATAAAATTAAAGTTCCTGACTTCTTCTGTGTTGTTCGATACGCAAAAGATCGATAATGAAATAAACCGAAAAAACATGCAAGTGCATCCCAGGAAATTAAATGTTTCTACTATAGACGTAAATACACACATAAATATTCACTTAATACAAACTACCCACACTTCTCAAGCACAACAAGGTTTCAAAATCCGATTCACTCATACACAAAAATGCGTATTATTCCGTATAAAGATCTCTTTTAGGATTCGTCCCAAGTTGTTATTAAATACTAAACAAAGTCCAAAGTATTAATACATTTTGCTTGCAACGAAGATGTCAGATCAATTATCATCACCCGATGAATACGTGTACTTTCGAAAAAAATGTGCTTTTTGAATGTGATTTAGCTCTATTTTAAATGTACTGTAGACCAGATACATATATGTATGTCGAAGCCAACAAAAGATGCATATGAAATAAAAAGAAACTATTTTAATCTACCTTGTGGTGTAATGATGACTATCTCTACAATTTATAAAAGGATTAGAAAACAGTTTTGAAAATTTCTGTTCCACATTTGAATTTAAGTTAGTGAAAAATTTGCTCATCCATATGTGAGAAAGTGAAGTGAGCTCCATTTGATCACATTCGACAGTGACATTCGGTTCATTCAACCATACACTAATATGACCAACAATTATTTTTACGATTCTCTATGACGATTTGAATTTTGGAAAAAAATTTACCGGTAGTCGAACTTGGATAAAATTAAGCAAATAATTTATGGGACTATCAATGGTTTATTTGGTTACAGACTCTCATGGTCAGAGAAAATCACAAGCAAATATGAAGAGGTAGCTTATGAACAAAGTATTCATGCAATTGACATGTTTATACTGAGCACCTTACCTTAGAAACCAAGAGGTTTGATCCGAATAAAAATTGGGATATTTTTTTATTATTTTTTTATATTATGAGTTAAAATTAAATTATTGAGATTTAAATAGGGGTGTTCAGCCACAAGTGGTGACTTTTCAGCCCTGTTATATACATGATTTGGTTATTACCATGAAGGCATCATTTGCTTCTGCAATTCTGTGATTTTTGTGTAGGGAAAATTCTAAACCTACTTGTATTGTGTAATGGGGAAAGGGAACTTATATACTAACTTCATAACTAATACGAATCGATTCAATTGATGATTGCATCGCTTTTTGTCGGAATTTATAATATTATGTGACATTACATCTAATGGTTCTATATTTGTGAGTCTTTGTAACTCATTTGTACTAACCCAGGGAGGACGCTTCAAAATCATTTTCAGAATTTTATTTTGAATCCTTTGAAGCGTTTTCTTCCAGGTGGAACAACAACTTGACCAAATCGGTACTGCATAAAGCATGGCTGGTATGAAAATTTGTTTATAAATTAATAATTTGTTTTTTAGACAGAGCTTAGAATTTCTGTTTATAAGAGGATATAAACATTTAATATACTTATTACACTTTACCTGGATTCCTTCAATGTGATCCTTGAAAGTGAGTTTTTTGTCATACGTTAACCCTAAGTATTTTGCTTGATCAGACCATGTCAATTCCAAGCCATTTAATTTGAAAATGTGATTATTGTTTGGTTTAAGAAAAGAAGCTCTTGGCTTATGAGGAAAGATAATTAATTGCGTTTTGGCTGCATTTGGTTTAATTTTCCATTTTGACAGATAATCACTGGAAACTGGCGACTGCAGATCTTTCTTAGATTTCTACCTGTGAGTAACAGACTTGTGTCGTCACAGAATAGCGATTTCTGACAACCAACGGGTGGATTTGGAAGATCAGAAGTGAAAATACTACACAAGATGCGGAACACCTGGTCGTACGGTAGCAATTCAGATTTACAATTCTGATAGGTAACCTGAAGAGTAAAATAATTTCCCAAATTTTCATTTCGCGAAAGAGTAAATGTATGTTTAATTTCCTTTTGTAAATCCTTAACTATGTTTTTCATAGCAGGATCACGAGAACGTTGTCGTCGACGAACATTCTTCAACCGAATTTGAATTGGATTGAACTAATTGGATTAATTATAGCTTCGTTTGAAAGTCTGAATGTTACAGGAAGAGGATCTGAGTCAAAGTCAGCATGTGTAATCGGTTCACTACAAATGTGACTTTGATCTGTTAGAATCAGATCAATTGTAGAAGGATTCTTCACGGAAGAGAAACAAGTCGGAAAACTGGGATGAAGTAACCAGCTGAGAGTTGATCATGAAGTATTTTACCACTACTGTTATTTTGCCTATAATTCCATACTACGAAAAATTTCTGTCATCGATTACCCTATTTTATTGACACCCTAATGCACATGCTAGGCCAAATTTTCTATTTACTCAAAATAGTATAACTTTCATAAGCATAAATACAGCGAATCATGCTTGGTTCTTCTACTTAATTGGGCTGTCTCTTCATGTGTTTTCATACGCAGGGTAGTTTAATTGGCAAAACAATTTCCATGGTTAGGAGCTAGCTACGGGTTCGAGGCTCGTCTCTGCGGTAACATTGTCAGGGTTTTCATTACATAATTGCATAATTTTCATTACATGTCATTTTTCCAATCTGTTTTTCCCGTTAGATACTGATCAAATTTAAAACTAGGTCAAGATGGCTCTACATCTTAACAATACTAAACGAATCGTTGGTTACATCTAAAATATTCACTCTGAAAATTATTAAAATGAAAAATACTTGGTTAGACTTTGCAATACACAATGGTCAAAAAATGAAGAGAAATAGCAACTTTTCCAGTTTTACTCAATGAAAATTCACATCTAGATAGTTCAAACAATAGATTTACATACATTGTTTTAAAGGCCTTACAGTACCCTTTCATCAAATTCAACGAGATATCCATATATTAACGCGTAGAATCTGAAAAAGCACAAATTGCAATATCGTTTTATTATTTTCATAGTAAACCATTGAGAAATCTGATTGAATTGACTCATGCTTGAAACTGTCGCTCGCGAAGCAGTTCATGTACTACTTAGTTTCAAACGGTAAATGCAGGTTCCCAAAAGGAAGTAATTATAGTCGATTAGGTAACCTAAGTTAGGTTCCAGGTGAAGGAAAATCGGGGTATAATTGAATTATTTCAGTTCGTTTTGGTTATGTATAAAACTCCTTGGTTATAACTGATAATTATTTTGTTGATTGTTAAAATTTTCCAAATCACTGTAAAATTTGTATTTTCGAGTCGGGTTTTACAAAGAAGTTTTCGAAATTAATGTACCAATAATTTCTAACTTCAGTTAAGAAATTCTAGGATGGTGACAAACGAATTGTAGTGTATTTTTCAAAATTAAATGAATTCGTGGCAGAATTTTAAGATTGCTATTTTAATGTTATCTTGATCGGTCATGTCTCGTACACAGCCCTGTAATTTTTGCTCTCGTTTGTTCCGCCGTCTATATTTGTGTGGTAGAATATGCTTGCCGTCAATATGGGCGACCTAACGCTGTGGTTTACAACTAGAAGCGTACGTGTGCGAGGATCATGGTTGCAAATTTATCTGTCAAAATGCAAGGGGAAACAAATTTCCGCTGGTAAAATCATTTATAAATTATTTAAAACATTATTAGTTCATGCGAAAAGTTAATTTTCGTGTGAAAAGATTTTCTGCCTTTGTATTTGAAGCACCCAAGATTTAGAATCAAACAATAAAAAATTTCAGTTCCGATTTCAACATGTGAGCAAATATTATGTTGATCATTCTCATTTTCACCTTTCTCATATAGAAAGGTTATGCAGTCACTGTGAAATTCGACTTTCGAACCGAAGTCCGTAGGGCCGAGTGTCATATACCATTCCACTCAGTTCGTCGAGTACGCAAAATGTCTGTTTGTATGCATGTGTGTATATGTGTTATATGTATGTAGCATTTTTTGCGCTCACTTCTTTAGGAGGCCGAGGCGTTTGTCATGAACTTAGATTCAAATGAAGGATCTTGTAACACCACACAAAGTTCCTGAATTTTATATAGATTTCCGACTTACGGTACCGAAATTAAAGGTGATATGTGCGAAACAAATGAAAATAAGTGCACTAACTTTTCTCAGAGTCGGCTGAACCGATTCTCACAAACTTAAATTTATATAAAAGGTGCAATCGTTCCATACAAAGTTCCTGAATATTATTTTGATCCGACTTCCGGTTCTTGAATTACAAGGTGATCAGTGACAAAAATCTTTTTTTTTTTCAAATTACCTCATCTTTTTACCTTTTTTTTTAAATATAAAAAATAGGTATAGAATTCGCTCAAACTTTCGAAAAATTTTCCGAGGTCCGGAGGGTCAAGTGTCATATCCCAATCGATTCAGCTCGACGAACTGAGCAAATGTCCGTGTGTGTTGTCAACTAAGAGGTCGAGATCTCAGAGATGGCTGGACCGATTTTGATCAAACTAGTCGCAAATGAAAGGTCTTCGCGTCACGCTATTGAATGGTTTTGAGATTGGGTGTTTACTTTTTGAGTTATACAAAGTTTTATATCAAAATTTTCAGTTTTTTGACAATATCTGTCACAATTGACCTTGAAAACAAAATATGTCTCCAGACTTGGATTCCGCACGGTAATATCTATCCATCAAGCCATAAATTCTTAAAGTCCGTCCATTTTTAACGGAGATGTTGATATTTTTGTGTAAGCGACTTTTCGCCTTATTCCAGTAGTAGTTTTGGGCGCTGCATGACAAAGCAATACTACGTGAAACACGATTTGTTATACTGTTACATACAATTGTTTCTAAATACCAAAAAGACTGTGTACAGCATCCTTTTTTAACGAATTTAGTTTCGGACCGATTTTAGCACGGTTCGTTTTTGGCAACATAATCGTTCGAATATGACATATAAAATGTCTATATAAATATGTAAATTAGATGATGGCAAAGATGGAAGCATTTTCGAGTTGAAAACAATTCCATAATTATATTGATATAAACTACTGACAGTAATGAATGCTGGAAGAACATAACACTCATATACCATTCGAATCAGTTCGTCGAGATCAGCAAATGCGTGTGTGGAAAATAATTTCACTCAATTTTCTCGGAGATGACTCAACCATTTTATACAAACTCTGACTCATACGAAAAGTCGTATGCTCCCAAACAAAGTTCCTTAATTACGTCTGGATCCTACTTCTGGTTCCTGAGCTACAGGATAATATGTCAAATGATATTATAATAACATAGTGTAACTCATTTTTCTCATAGATGGCTGAGCCGAAATGAAATCATCATTTTTCTCATAGATGGCTGAGCCGAAATGAAATCTA